>NW_019392708.1:548238-780738 GCF_000648675.2 Cimex lectularius
CAAGTAGCGGAATGCTACAGAGGTAAACAAACAATATCATTTGGAAGAGGATTAATAAGTGTTGACATTCATACAAATGAGTAATCCTGTAAACGTAAACAGAATATTTTATATAGATTTTTTTTAATGAAAACTTAAAATCCTGCATTATTTTCCGGACAACCCAATAACTAGTTTCTTTTTTTTTGTTTAATACCAAAATCCTGCATTATTTTCCGGACAACCCAATACATTTAAAGATGAATTGTAAACACACTTTTAATAACTATTTTTATGAGTTTAAAAATAAAAAGTAAGAAAAGTATGGTAGATATTGCACTCAAAATTACAATGGGATGAGCTATTTCAAACATACATGGAACTTGAGAAATTTCTGTGTTGGACTGCGGGGTGATGATCCTATAATATCGATCATCCTGGTCAGACTATCTTAATCTCATTGGTCTATCCGACGTGTTTCGAAATTGAGTCCTCTGTGTTTTCCTTTTAGTCGGGTCATTTTAAGTTCGTGTAAAATGAAAGAAGTGTGTGCTTTATAAGTAGAAATCACTTGTTATATCGCTAGCTTCAGTGAGTTTCGTCAAGGTTATACATGAATAAGATTACCTCAGCACGAAAAAACAAATTCAATTGTTATCTGCAACGCTTTCGACCAATTTTAACGTCATCTTCAGGGCGTATAGTAATTAGCAATTATCAACACATATTTCAACATTCAATACAACCATATTGATATTACACAACTATCTCAATGATTTCTATAATTTTTTTAATAAAACGAGAAAAAGGAAGAGAAAAAATAAATTTAAATACACTGTTGCAATTTTATATTATAAAACACGAAAAAAGTAGGCGTACCCAGATCAACAATTTAGGGTTAATAACGAGGAAAAAGGCTCTTCGGCGAGGTCACAACAGAATGACAATTCTTTCGGTTTTTGCAGAGCTTTCGAAGATTATATCGTCATCATCAAGACCTGTTTATTATGGGAAAACATAGCAGTTAGAAATATTTTGCAATTTAGAAACAATTATATTATCTTCCTCTAACTCGATGATTGTTAAACATATGTCTTGAGGAAAACTGCATTTACAATAAATTATTTAAATTTAGTGACGTTCCGCATCTACATATTAAAAATATAAAATGTAGAATTAATTAAAAATAATAAAATACAACATAATATATAATTTTAAAACAACGTGATCGTATAGGTTACTTCGGTTAACATACATATAAGTACATGCCTCTTTTCTTACTTTTTTCAGGTACATTTGGATATCACAGTTGTTATTGATTAATTAAGCTTTTTAATAAAATGTACTATATACAAGTAACTAAAATCACGGGGCTAACTTCTCCCACAAGGGAGAGACATGAGGCTCGGGTGACTTTCCCGTAACAAATGATCGGACTCGCTCATAGCCTAAGCGGCTAGTTCACAAATTTCGCCCTTGTGGGATATTATATAGTATATTATCCAAATGTACCTGAAAAATGTAAGAAAAGAGGCATATGGTTGTTAACCGAGGTAACCTATACGATCACATTGTTTTAAAATTATATATTATATTGTATTTTATTGCCTTTAATTAATTTTACATTTTATATTTTTAATATGTAGATGCGGAGCTTCACCAAATTTAAATAATTTATTATAACTGCAGTTTTCCTCAAGACCAATGTTTAACATTCATAGAGTTAGAGTAAGAAATATAATTTTTTTAATTTTGTTTCTAAATTGTACAATTGTTCTAACTGCTATGTTTTCCAATAATAAACAGGCCTTGATGATGACGATATAATCATCAACATCGGCAAAAATCGAAAGAATTGTCGTTTCGTTGTGACCTCACCGAAAATCCGTTTTCCACATAGTTCGATGCATCATCTCATCTTTAACAACATGGTTAATTTTTGGTCATTAGTATTATGAAGGACATCTTGCAAATACTAATATATATAAAATTAGTATGATTTTACTATTGATTTTTTTAATTTCTCGGATTATTGTCCAGATTTTGTCTGATGCTCTGTAAAATTTAAAACAAAACGACAGCGTGGGAAGTAGTTAGCACAAGTAGTGAAATTAGGCGGACCCATCAATCTTTGTTATAAGACTTGCTTATTCCGATGGATTGAAACGTTCCATAAAAAAAGGCTGATCATTCGGTCACGAAATTCGGATCGCGTTAATGATTCATTGACCCTATTCACTTGTTTGGCCTCAGTTTGGGATTGCAGTCGGATAAGTGAACAGCGTGAACCAAATTCAGATAAATTCACCGACAGTTTTGCCGCGATCTAATTTGTATTGTACTTAAGATTTGTGAAGCAATTACTAAGCGCCCGTTGAGAAGAGGGCAACCACTTCCTTGCAGATCTCTGTCCCACTAACGAAACTAATTACGATCCCCTAGCCACGGATCGACGCTCCTTTGTATCACTGATCACTCAGTATCCAGTTATATACAAGTTGCAACAACACTTATTTACATTAAGCCTGGGCAACAATCGTAATCTAATATAAGTAATTGGTCAGCCAAAAATTGAAAACACCCATTTGAGACAATTCAGTCATAAATTCTGTGTGCAGTTTCTAGTGAACATTAATGATTAGATAATCGATTAGATAGAATAAGATGTGAAAATGAATTTATGCAATGATGCACACAACATTTTAGGTTTAATCAAAATATTTGTACTCACTCAAAGTCTATGTTTTCTGTGTAGTAGTGTCACGGTTGTGTTTCGTGTTGAGTACATACCACAAAACCGTGGCACATCTTCACAGAAAACACACAATTTGAGTGAGTACAAATAATTTGATTAAACATAAAATATTGTGTACATCATTGTATAACACTTTTACAACTTATAACCTAAACAATGTTTGTAAATCCCAGGCTCTGAAGATGATCTAAATAGAGATCAAAACGTTGGCACGATAAAGAAAATGTTTTTCTAAACCTACACAACACCGCATCTCACTATCTCCAAACAATCATAAATTCTATTTTTCGCACTGTTCTCCAACTTAGCAACACATTGCTCGCTGTATCAATAAAGCCTAATCTTAATTGATAGCGAACGTCCTTAAATAAAACTAATTTATACATTGATGCAATCAACACTTTCAAGTAGTTAAAATTAATTGTTAATCGATAAGTCTTACAATGAACTTAACGATGAAACATAATAATATATGTACACTGTCGGTTCTCTTACTTGCCAGCCGAACTTTCTATCTTCAATAGATCATATTAAGTACCTTGATACTGTAGGTTACATGTGCAAATTTAGTCATGTTTAAGAAGAGTGTGTGGTGATTAGTGACCGTTAATCGATAATTATTCAAAAATCGTGAGATGCGGGCTGGTGTGATGTAGGTTTCAGAAAAACATTTTCTTTATCGTGCCAACGTTTCGATCTCTATTGAGCCCTAAAGATGATCTCAATAAAGATCGAAACGTTGGCAGATAAAGAAAATGTTTCTCTGGAACCTACAACACACCAGACCGCATCTCACGATTTCTGAATAATTTAATAAGAGTGTGCAATGTGAAATGTATCGTGTAAAAACCAACGGTAGATTCGGCATGTAACCGCAATACAATGTAATTACTAAATAATTACTAAAATGTGTAATACTAACCAAAAACAAAGGAAGAAATAATTATTACAGCATAAAATTTTACAAATAATTAATATCTTTCCAAAATGTTAGAAACGGTACTTTATTGTTGTAGACTGTATAATGTCCATTGAGATTCTCAAAACTCCAAACTGAATTGCTTAGTTTGGAAAACATATTTACTGCGGTTTTGCCCATTCCAAACTTTATTGCCTATTTTTTGTTGCGCTTTGAGAGCTGTATGGTGACTTGGGGTTTGGTCCTTTGCCAATGTTTTAGGCAGTTAGACGCATTTCGACAACTCGACATCTTCAGTGGTGGTTTCAAGCAGTTTCAACCTTAATAGAGCGAGAAATCAAAACGCATCCGTCAAGCAAAACTGAGAGTTAGGCAGACCAAAATGATCCGAAACGACTTAACTAAATTATCACGCTCTTCTTGCTTTTAAAAAATAATTCCGACTATGAGATACGTTTTACTGGTTCTTTCTGCATTATTGACGTTACATAGCTAATACGAAATTTTTGCAAATAAAACTGGGTTTAGCCTAAAACAATTCAGCCTAGCAGGGCTAAAATGTACTTTAAAATAGTATAGAAATAATACGATACAAACATTTTAACAACGGCATTTAGTTATACATAATTTTAAGTTAATTTTATTTTTATTTGTTACTATTATTACATAGAAAGAGTCCAATATTTGAAGAAAACTCTATTAAAAGTCAAAATTCTATTTTTTTTCTTTTTTACATCAATAGAATTAAAAATAGCTCACCCTATTTTTTCTTATAAACCAATCATTCGAAAGGCCTAATTATATAATTTTCTTAGTTTTAATAATATTTTATTGCATTTGTAATTATTGAAGAGACAAAAACTTAATGCGATTTTATTAAATTTAGACGTCTATTGACCAAATTACGTCTTTCAATTAATTCTAATTCTAATAATTAATCTTTTTATGTAAGATGATTATTCGGAGATCGTGAGATGCGGTCTAGTGTGACGTAGGTTTTAGAAAAATATTTTCTTTGTCGTACCAACGTTTCGAACTTTATTGAGATCATCTTAAGGACTCAATCTTAAGAGTGCCCACACACGACACACAAGAATGGCACAATTACGCAGAAAACAAGCACTTTTAGCTCTGAAGATGATCTCAATAAAAATCGAAACGTTGGTACGATAAAGAAAATGTTTTTCTAAAACCTACATCACACCGGCGCATCTCACGATCTCCGAATAATCATCGACTAACGGTTACATTTTTATGTAAGGTTTTGGTTGAAGTGTAAAAGCTAGTGCCACGAGCGGGATTCGAACCCAAGACCTTCGGCTAAATACGCCGCTGCTCTACGACTTCTGCTACTGGTGACTTCGATCCACTCGAACCAACCATTGACAAATGGCAAAAAGGAGGGAAAATTCGACAAGGTTGAGATGGTGAGTTGGTGTCCGAGAGGATCGAAAACACGATAACTCAAGTGGTAGAGCAGCGGCGTATTTAGCCGAAGGTCGTGGGTTCGAATCTCGCTCGTGGGCCTTTTTCATTTCAACCAAAACCTCACATAAAATGATTAATTAATTGAAAGAATTAATGTGAATTGTTTCGTTAGTATAAGAAAATATCAGTTTTTATATTTTTATTTTATTCTATATTATTACTAGTTCGAAGAATTGCCAACAATATTTTGTTAAATTTGATTAGAAATGAGTGGAAATTATTTATTAACAACTATAACTAAATATCTATAATGTATTATGTTGAAGTTAAATTCTGTAGTACTAAATAAGGCCCAGTTATGGTGTGTTACCAGAAAGATTTTCTATTTTCACAAAAACTTTAAAAAGGGCTTTACTGCTTACATTTGTCCGTTCGAAACACCTGGTAGGCTTTAGATAAAAATGCTTTTAACACTTCATCGCGAAGCTGAATTTTATAACGATCGATGTAAGGTATAACCGGACATCGTGAGATCTGAATAACTATCGATTAACGGTCACTAATCTCTACACACACGTATAACCGGACATGGATTCACCTTTACATTGCCTGTGATGCTGATGGTGTGAAAATAAGGACCACGAAACCCTTTGTGAAATTTGTAAAACCACAAGAAATGAGCTTCTGCTGAATGGAGCAAGTTAATAAGTAAATCTCACCTAAATTGAATCGATTATAATTACGCCATTTATTGATAGTAAATATGCAGCGAAATATGTAAGAAACTGATTTTATTTTAAATAAACTTTATAATTATTTCTTCATGATCGAAATAAAGTCAGAATTTGAGAATGTTTGGTTCCGGGTCTAAATTATATTGTTTGGGAATATAACCTCATCGCGCGAAAGCCCAAGGCATCGCAATAAGTGTAAATATGTCTTGCTGATCCATGCATAAGCCAATGTATACAACATCCTTTGTGATTTTAGCTTATAATCGCACAATACCGTATCGCTAGCAGTGTAATTACCACCTTTCACACACACACACACACACACATATATATATANCAACCCACACACACACACACACTCTCTCTCTCTCTCTCTCTCTCTCTCTCTCTCTCACTCTCTCTCTCTCTCTCCTCGCGTACTCTCTCCTCTCTTACTCTCTTTCTCGCTTAGTCGCGCGAGTATGTGTATGCAATAAGGTTTTACAATTAATTTTCCAGTAGTGTAAATAAAAAATACTTAGTGGTTTTTTTAAATGAGTAATTTAAGTTTTAACATGTTATTAATACTATTATCATGTATATTAGCATGGTTTATTATACATATTTGATTTCAGATGTAACCAGAGAGAGTCGTGGAATTTATTCAGGCGAAAGACATAAATATAACATCAGAACGTCGCAAAACGATGAAGAGTTGCATTAAAATCTCATCATGGCCAGTATATACAAGGAGCGTTCATCTGTATAATGGTTCACACATGAACGAATTTACACAACTGTTTCTCCTAGCAGCCTTTTCGGGAACGCTTTTTAAAAAAGGAGAAGGGAAAAATATATATATATATTTTTTTTTTGAATGTTGTAAAAATAGAGTTGTTCGGTCGATAGGCTTATTCAACACAATAGAAGTTGGTCTGTTTTATAATAGTAACTTTTTTCTAATATTTTGAAAATCGAACGCTCAAATACACAAATAAATTTTGACTAAAACAAAGAGTTGTGATAGTGCTTTTTTGTAAATTCAGCACATCTTGGAAAAAGTTTGAATTAACTCCAAAAGGTAAATGAACTCTAGTATACTCAAATGTGGGTAGAGAACATAAACCTAAATAATTCGTCCACAAATGTATTTTTATATTGAATATATGCTTATTTTTTTAGTTTTTTCTTTCAATCCATACGAATTTCCTAACAAAGAAACGACAATTCGCCCTTAACCAAAAGGTTCAACTTTCCAAGCGAGTTAGCCAGGTCGGATGAACCAAGAAACTATTTGTTTGTTCGACGACGTGAATCAAGCAAATAATGCAACAATTGTCATAGACAAACATACCAAACATACTAAAAGAACACATCCCCCAAAAATTTAAGAGTAAAGTTTAAAGTGGTATTTGCAATGAGTAACGCAGTTTTGACATAGTTTTGGAATTTGTGAAATTTGTGATTGTCTTAATATTCTGAGTAAATTTGTCCTTGTAAACGACGTTTTCAACCTGCAGTGGCGAGTACTACATTTCTTCTCTTACGGAAATAATATTTCTGTTAATTTTACACTACATTATCATTTAAAAAATATTCATAAAACTTAAAACATTTAAAAAAGTTTTTATCCAGGTTTTGTAAAACTGACTATTTAAAAGATAATGCGAAAAAAATTATACCCCAAGAGACTTTTTCATCTGTTAATCACTTCATAAAATGAAAGAAGATGTAAAACTTTCACAATAAGGTTTTATTATCAGGAACATAATCTTCCAAACAGACGAAGTTTATAGTTCATACATTTGAAAAAAAAATTAATGGACGGGATGGGGAATTTATTGCCTCGAAAATTTAAAACTATATGCCTCGTTTTAATCTACTAATCACACAAACCATTTAAAAAAGTAATTTTCTTACATGATAAGTAACATATTGTGGAATCATCTATTTAATGGAGAAGAACCCAGAAAAATGGCAGAAGAAATTGCCAAAAAACGAAGTATATTAATAAATATTTCGCTATGGTTAGCTTTTATTCTATCCGTAAAAAGGCCATTTGTGCTTAAAATATGTAGTTACCTTTACCTACTTAACTGCATTTTAACCTGAAAGGTATTTTTTTTAAATATATATTTTAATAGTTGGGATCGGTTATAATTTGTAGTTTTGTAAACTTAAGATCTCTAGTTTGAAGAAATGAATGCTGTATTATCACAGTACCACCGTTTTTAATTTTAATTTATTTTTGATAATTTTGATATGTCTTGATGTTAAAAAAGTATTATAAAAAGTATCTATGCAAACGTAAAATAGCTGTATAGTGTACAAAACAATTGCACATAATGACAGATTTACTTTTATTTTAGTATGAATTTATAAATGTGTGGTGATTAGTGACCGTTAATCGATACTTAAATGTAAACAATGTTTGTAAATCCCAGGCCCTGAAGATGATCTCAATAAAGATCGAAACGTTGGCACGATAAAGAAAATGTTTTTCTGAAACCTAGATCACACCAGACCGCATCTCACGATTTCTGAATAATTAATGAATTTATAAAGTAGTTACAAAAGAAAAATTAATGTCAAATTCTCTGTTGGTTTAGCCTAGAGAAAAGTTATAATTTAAAAGTACCAACCAAAGAGGGTAAACAACGAATCATATTTGTTTCATTAATTTTTCACGCCTTATTAAAATAAGGGATTTTGCAGGGGGCTAGATTATTGTTGGAAATGGTCCATAATGGGAGAATCCCATTTCTCACGTTGACTTGATGAAGTACATTGTTTTCGGTTCTAGGGTCCTGCAGAAGTTTCTAAATGCCTCAAGTTAGGAACTGAATGCTACCAATTATTCTACTTATGAGAAATTCCCATTAGAAGGGCTACGAGGGAAATTCATGGCGTCAAATCGCAGGCAATACTTGCACAATTGATAAAACGCAAGCAATGGCGGATTAATTGCTGTTTAAAATTGTTAACGGATTCTTGCGAGACTACATTATCTATAATTATTACCACTTTATAGCTTTCTCAATTTCAAACATCAAAGTTATAAATTCAGGCTTAATTCAGTCCACTCCCAAGAAAAATAGGTGATAATGTTAATAAATATATTTGAGTATACAATTTTTCATATTTTACCATTGTTATAGTTCTTTTTCAAACTTCTTCATTAAAAAAAATATATATATGCTTGAAAACTAATTCCGTTAGTTTGTTGATATTTTTCCATAAATTTCCATTCATTGAATAACGAGTGAAAATAAAACTTCTACATTAATATAGGTTTTTGTCATCTCAACTGTGAAATATTTATGAAAATATTGTTTAATAAGTAGCATACTTTCAGATGCAATAGCATGCCATTTTGTGCCTTTCTCTTTATTATCCTGCCCCGTATTCACATTAACACCACAATCCAAATTTATTTAATAAAAGCAATACAAATATATACAACGGTAAAGATTTTTATTGGATATCTATATGTGTGTTTTATACAAGTAATCACCATTTGAACGGGGAGAGCCGTAAATGCTTGAAATATTTTGCATTTTAAACATTTTTCGAATAAAAAATCCAATCCAACCAAGAGCAAAAATATTAATTAACAACTGCGTACATCATCTATCAATCTATGTTTAAATACATTTATCTATCGATCTCTTACACTTTCTCTTTCTCTTCATCTACCTTTCTATCTATTTATTTCTCCCTATCCATCTCTCTCTCTCTCTCATTCTGTCTCACTCTTTCTATTTGTGTTTCTCTCTTACTCTCTCTCTCTCTCTCTCTCTCTCTCTCTCTCTCTCTCTCTCTCTCGTTTTTTGTAATCATCAAAATAAAGATTTTTCTTTCTTTCCTTATGTCTATACACCTATCTATTTATATAACTCGCTTTATCCACTCCACTCACTCTTTTTCTCTTTCACGATCCCTCCCTCTCTTTCAGTCCCTTTACTGCCCTTTCTCTACCTGCCTCTCTTGTTCTCTTTCTCGCTCTCTCTCTCTCTCTCTCTCTCTCTCTCTCTCTCTATCTATCTATCTATCTATCTATCTCTCTGACACACTTTCTCTTCCTCTCTCTCTCTTTTTCAAATGATTGTTAATATAAAGCTAGTACGGTTTCATAAATGCGAAGAAAGATATTCCTAATTAAATACACTTACAGGCAAAAAGTTCCGCCCACTTGTAATATAACTTGATCTGTATATATTTTTATATTATAATGAAAGTTTTACGTTTTTTAACGTTTAATAATTGTGTGTTTGTTTAAAAAAGTAAAAAATACATAAATAAATAAATGCAACTTGCTAAGGAAAACGAAAAATTAAAAAAATACGGACGGATAAAATTTGTTTAATTTTGTTTTAGGTTTTTAATTAACATTCAATATCGCGCATTTCCTTCTCTTGCCTTAATTACACCTCGAAGACAGCTCGGCATACTTTCTATCAGTCTGGAAATGTGTCCCATTCTTCATGAAGAGCCCTTTCAAAGATAGTGGAATATATCAGGAAGTGATGACGTGCTCTTATTTGTCTTTCGAGGTTATCCCATAAATGTTCGATGGGCTTCAAGCCTGGAGAATGGGCTTGCCAGACTAAGACCCTGATGTTATGTTGTTGAAGGTACATTTGTACGATGCGAGGGACATGTGGTCGGGTAGTAGAATAGGATCATCGTGCATTAGAATAGGATTACCGCTGATTTAATCGAGGATATGCAACGCACGATATTCCAAAATTTCATCCACGTTGCGAGTTGCCGTCAAAGAACTTCCACGAACAACAACCAACTCTGTGCGACTGTCCATTGAAATTCCCGCCATACCATCATTGAGCTACGTTAAAAATGCTGGCTCTGGGAAAAATTACAGGCTTCGTACCTTTCATTTCGCCTTCTCCAAGACCTTTCACGCCCATCTCGATCTAACAGGCCAAGGCGAATGTCAGGTCTAAACCAACATGGCAGCCATGAATTTGACAGCTGTTTTTTGTTTACACGTATTTTTATTCTTAAATATGCATTAATTAAATCAGACCAATACATTTCTTTTATTAATTTCTGACCTGTCCTTATACTCTTATTCATAATAGATACATCCGTTATCATATAAAGTTGTAGACTGCTAGACGTTAGTATACAAGCTAGTCATGTCGGTTCGAATTGAAGCGTGTCATTTGTTAGTACTTTTCGAGTCCTTAGTTAGCATTTTGAATGAAAGATTGATCAAATTTGCCATTTTTCAATCATTGTTCGAATCGAATAGTCACATTGCTAGCCTTTAGGGCGTAGGTAACCAACATGGCAGCCATGCATTTAACAGCTGTTTTTTTTCTTTTTTTTTGTTTACATGTATTTTTATTTTTAAATATGCATTAATTAAATCAGACCAATACATTTCTTTAGTTAATTTCTGACCTGTCCTTATACTCTCATTCATAATAGATACATCCCCTATCCTATGAAGTTGTAGGCTATTAGACGTTAGGGTACACGTCATGTTTGTCGGCATGAATTGAATTGTCTGTCATTTGTTAGTAATTTTCGAGTGCATATATATTGGGTTGTCCGGAAAATAATGCAGGATTTTAAGTTTTCATTAAAAAAAATCTATATAAAATATTCTGTTTACGTTTACAGGATTACTCATTTGTATGAATGTCAACACTTATTAATCCTCTTCCAAATGATATTGTTTGTTTACCTCTGTAGCATTCCGCTACTTGGAAATAATTCAGTCATCCTTATAATGTCAAAGCGAGAATTTCGTACGATTTTCTTTTACGAGTTTAAACTCGGCCGAAGCGGAGCCCAAACGGCTAGAAACATTAACCAAGTCTGGGGCGAGGGTTGTGTTAATGAGTGCACTGTGCAAAGGTGGTTTAAAAAATTTCGGGAGGGAGATTTCAGCCTTGAAGATGAAGAAGGTCGTGGAAGGCCTTCCTCTCTTAATGATGATGTTCTGCGATCAGTGGTGGAAGAAAACCCCAAAACAACTGTTCGAGAACTTGCAGAGCAACTCAAAGTCAGTAAAACGACCGTCGCTGACCACCTCAAGGCGATTGGAAAAGTGAAAAAACTCGAAAATTGGGTTCCACACTCATTAAACGATCGCCAAAAAAATCAGCGCTTTGATGTTTGTGCATCACTTCTTTGTCGAAACAAAAATGACCCATTTCTGGCCAGAATTGTTACATGTGACGAAAAGTGGATTCTGGACAGTGGCTCGACAAAGGAGAAGCTCCAATACATTTTCCAAAGCCCCCAACTCATCAAAAAAAGGTAATGGTTACGGTATGGTGGGCTTCATTTGGTTTAATACACTACAGCTTCTTAAATCCTGGCGAAACCATCAATGCTGAATCATACTGTAACCAAATTAATACCATGCATCAGAAATTGGCAGTAATGAAGCCCTCTTTGGTCAATCGGAAAGGGCCCATTTTGTTGCATGACAACGCTCGACCACATGTGTCACGTGTAACGTCACAAAAATTATTGGAGCTTGGCTATGAAACTTTGCCTCACCCACCCTACTCTCCGGACCTCTCGCCTACTGACTACCATTTTTTTAGACACCTGGACCACTACTTACAACACATAATATTCAAAAATCAAACGGAACTGGAAAATGCATTTATTGACTTTATCAATTCTAAAAATTCTGAATTCTACTCAGACGGAATTAATAAGTTACCAACACGTTGGGAGAAATGTATTGAGAGTATGGGAAATTATTTTGATTAAAGAACATTGCTTTAAAGTAACTAGTTTCTTTTTTTTTGTTTAATACCAAAATCCTGCATTATTTTCCGGACAACCCAATAACATTCTGAATGAAAGAATTTATTAATTTTCCCTTTTTATTAACTTCTGGTATCTTACAATTTAACACAAAAGAAAATCAAAACGAACTATAACAAACCTTCAAGGACTGTTATAGCTTTATTTTTGGTTCTGCCAATCGCCACGCTCAGCATTGTGGAAAAAGTAACGTTTCTCATCCTAAGAAAGGAAGGGGGCGTTCTCGATCTTCTAGACATTTCTCTGTTCGAGTTAACACGAGTTAACATTTTACAAACATCGTGACTACCCCTATTATATATTGCACTAGAGCTCTTTGTAAATGACAGGCGTAGGTCTAATGTGTGACATATGTAACATGAATAATTTCGTATCCAGTCATTCTTCCCAGAATTGGCTAATGTAGAAAATACACAACCCAAAATGCAAGAGATCATTTTGAGTATTACCTTTAATTGATTAAATTGTCTGAACCTTGTCGCTGTAGTCTCACATTCTTAAATTTTAAATTAGTACTGTTGAACTTAAAGAGGATTCCATTTGTTGGTATACGCAAATAAACAGTTACTTAATGGCTTCATTAAGTGCAAAGAAGTGTTTGCCATAAACGGGAATTTGCAACGTTTATCCCGATTCGGCTATAAGCATCGACTATGTTTATTACCTTCGTTAACATTTTCTTCTCAATTCAGGGAATGCTTTCGGAATGACCCGCCGAAGGGCAATAAAACATCTCGAGCTGCTTTTCTTGTATTTGACATCGGCTCCCTCCCCTCAAAGTTGCCATCCCGGTCTTTCTCTCCAGGAGATGCCTCGCCTGTATGTATTTACATTGCTAATTCTCCCTCTCTTTACGCACGGCAGGAGACGACGTTCCCGTTGCCGGGGGGGATGTCCCTCCTTTTTATCAATCCATTTACACACAACACATGCCAACGTAGGTATCATCCTGGAAGACTTTATGTGCAAAAAGCCGCATGCACCAGTGAACAGACTTACGCCAGATTTCACAATATCGAGCCAAACGTGTGAGGGGTCTCGCCTCTAATCCGTTCGCTGGAAAATAATGTAAAACATGAATCTATCTTTTACCCAAACTTCTTCTATACGTAAACACTATGCCCTTTTTTACCAGATACGAGTATTTGTGATATTAAATTTTCGCTCGAGAAGCAAACAATAACCGATAAAACTCATTGAATAGAACCAGGATTATTTTTTATCTTTGGTTTATGTGTTTTTTCGTCTGTATATTTTTACAAAGAAAATTAAAATATACTATTTGTGATATTCATATAATTCATATATGTCAGAATAAATATGTTTTACACATAACTAGTCTTAACTTTAAGTATGTTGTACTAGCATGATGCTCTTTTAGAGATGTGACCGAATAAACTCAACGCTCTCCTGAATCATCTCGTTACTTACTCAACCCCCGGAATGGCTATGTTTAAAAAAAAAGGCCATTTGTAACTACAATGAGTTCCAATTCAGGCCGGTGAGATTAGAATTGTGATGAGTGCCCCACGTTGACAGTGCGGCTACCCCCTCAGTTAGTTGTTATAAAAGATTTTACAAATTCACACAGCTGTTAATCAGAGCATGAATAACATCGAATTATTTGTTAACTTTGGGAGATATATGTATTTTCATCAGAATTATTTTATTTTATTAATTTCATTTTGTACCAAGTAGCATTCATTTAGTTTCTCAATTGTATATTTTGTTTGCAGATCCATCCAGTCTATCCGATTTTATCAAAAACGGAGAAAAACGTTCGAAAGTCGGTGCAGAAAAACGTTGGATATTTTAAAAATAACACGGTCAATCAGACACCGCAAAAAGAAATACTTGCCGTGGTTTTAAGTAAAAATTTCGGTATTTTGGTAACTCAATGTAACTTTGTACATAAACATCTATTTAGGGAGGGGGGACGGTAGCCGAGCAGTTACGATATCCGGTTCGTACTTGCCACTCTAGCGGTCCTGTGTTCGAAATTCGGTAGCCCGTGCTCTTTAAATTGCGAATAATATGAAAAATTAATTAAGGTTTTTAGTTGAGATGAAAAAAAGTTAGCGGGATTCGAAAAATGGCAAAAAGGAGGGAAAACTCATATGGTGGGGTTGAGATAGGAAGTTGATGTCCGAGTGGATCGAGGTCACGATAGCTCAAGTGGTAGAGCAGCGGCGTATCTAGCCGAAGATCGTGGGTTCGAATCCCGCTCGTGCCATTAACTTTTTTTCATCTCAACTAAAAACCTTAATTAATTGTAATGTATTAATTGGTCAAGCGGACCACGAAATTAGTGAATATGAAAAATATTCGCAACATTAAGGCCAATGTTGTAAGACATTCATTTGAAATTTAAAAGTAGTTGAGGAAATTTAAATTTTTCGTAAGCAATGAAATGGATTTACAAAAACTATTCAATGTTTTTGGACATAGTAACTTGATCGTTTTAGCAATTCGTCGCTTCTTGATAACCTATTAGTTTGAGGATCTAGTTAAGAGCAAGCAGTCATTCATGTCCACACGATAGGTATGTTATTACCGTTAGCGATTCATCGGGTGCAGGAAGTTCGAGGTATCCAAATTTCTGAACGCACTGCTCGAAGAAGATTAAATGAGCATGAACTAATGGCTTTTCACCCCGTAAGAGGACCAGAATTGACTAGAACACACGGAGTTGCACGACTCTCATTTACTCGAGAACACAGCCATTGGTCTGCTGTACTTTTTACAAAAAAACCACAACCAGTTTTTATCAACAACGTTTCGGACTCTAAGAGTCTAGTCAGGTTCAAAATATTAAAACGTTTTTTTCTAGTTTGAATAAGAACCACACTGGCTCTTTTTTTAAAAATAAATTGTTATAAAATATTAATGACTGACGACCACTTTTTTAACCATTGCGTTAACTCACCTGAGGAAGGATTCAAATAAATCCGAAACGTTGTGGATAAAAACTGGTTGTGGTTTTTTTGAGATGACCTATTATCCCACCTTCAAGAAGGAAGAATCATAAGATTAACTGTTAGGTCAAAATATAAGAAAACATCGGTACTTTTTACAAATGAGTATAGATTTGCAATACGATCTCCAGATGGGCGTGAAAAAGTGTGGTGAAGGCGAAATGAAAGGTACGAAGCCTGTGATTTTTCCCAGAGCCAACCTTTTTAACGTAGCTCAGTGATGGACTGGGCGGGAATTTCAATGGAGAGTCGCACAGATTTAGTTGTTGTTCGTGGAGGGACTTTGACGGCCACTCGATACGTGGGTGAAATTTTGGAACATCATGCGTTGCATATCCTTGATTAACTCAGCGACAATCCTATTCCATTGCCCGCCCACATGTCGCTCGCATAGTACAAACGTACCTTCAACAACATCAGTTTCTTAGCCTGAGCAGCCCTTTCTCCAGAATTGAACCCCATCTTACATTTATGAGACAACCTGAAAAGACGAATAAGAGCACGACAATCACTTCCTCATATACTCCACGATGTTGAAAGGACTATTCGTGAAGAAAAGGATAACCTCCTAACTCTCCAGCAAAGAGACATTTTCATACTAGTAGAAAGTATGTCGATACGTCTTCGAGATGTAATTAAGGCAAGAGGAGGAAATACGCGATACTGAAATGTTAATTAAAAGCTAAAACAAATTTTATCTGTCCGTCTTTCTTTTTTTTTCATTTGCTTTAGCAAAGTACCTTTTTTTACTTTTTTAGATAATGACTCAATTATTAAACGTTAACAAACTTGAAACATTAATTAACATATAAAAATATATCCAAATCAAATTATATTACAAGTGGGTGGAATTTTTTGCCTGTCAGGGTATAACTGCTAGATTTAACAAATGTTAATGCGGCGTATTCCGGTCATATATGGAAATAATAAATTTACCGTGTTGAACGTCCGCGCGGGGTCTCCGATGAAAACGCAATTTTTCCCACCGGTCCGGGAGCGATTGAATCATAAATTGTCCGCAAGATAAATAATGCGCTTCACTCCGGGCGCCACAACACTTAGATTTTTTTTCGCCGGGACAAGTTTAAGTGGATGCGGTCTAAGGGAAAATTTATCACGGGGTAAAGTTCATAAGTGGAAAGTTGTAGTTATAACAGATAGAGGCCCGGCACAAAGGCCGCTAAATGTCCATTAGTCCTCTCTAATGCACAAGCTCCATTTGCTGTCTGTTGAAATTGATCACGGCCTGCCATTTAATACGGCTTTTCCATCATCCAGTTCTTCGTCAGATTTAAAAATATTGCCCGGAAAACTGAATATTTTTTCTCGAAGTTGCGTGCGAAGTGTCCGTGTCGGCGTATTTTGACGTGCGTTAAAAATACGCAACCAGGGTTAATTTTACTCATTTCATTACTCGGTTTGTTGCCATTCAAAGGTCAAATTCTTGGCACGTGTGGACGAACTTGTACAAAACATACAGAATATCCTAGTAAATTATGTTATTGTTTGGATTTTGATAGAAATTTCCGTCGTGTTTATATAAAAGTTGACTCTTCTAAATCAATCAAGAAAACATATGGGATTGCATTTTTTTTATCTTAAATTTTGACTGAAATGAATGTACAGTTGATAAGTTTTTCCCTTGTGATAACGTGTGAAAACTTCATTTCTCAAATCTAAAATGATCAATTTTTCACATTTGAGTTTTTTCAATATTTAACTTGATTGATGTTGCTCTGAGTCTTTGTTTGCTTACTAGATTTATGTTGTCTTTTTAAACCATCGATGTAAAACTTTATTTTTATATTTATGGAGACAGTAATCAACATTTTTTTTCATTGCTTCATATTTATTATAATTTAAAAAGATAGTTAGGTTGCGTTGTCGGTGGCTGCACAGAGCGTAGACACAGCAACTTAGTGCAATAATGGTCCCGGGTTCGAATCCCAGTTGTCCTGACTTCGAACCCAGAGTTGCTGATTAATAGGAGTAAAGTAGGTTATTATTTACTGTATAGACGCAAATCCTTATTTAAAAATAATATTACCTTATAATTTTCATAAATGATAAGCGTCTAAAGTATAGTAATTTAAATGCAAAATCAATAGATCTTGACATGAAAATTAACATTAAATCATGAAGTTACAGAAAGGTAGGCTCGTTATTACACGTTTAAACGATAACAATTGATTAATTGTCATATATAATGTTATATTGATATATAATTGAGCTTACCACTTAAACAGAGCTTGAGGAAGTTCATATCGGTCCACAACGCATGCATTTTTAAACATAGGCACACTCACAACCGCATACATTTTCATTCCTATTTACATACCATTCACTCAAGTGGGGTAGTGGAGTTATTGATATTCCTCCATTACCCTTCACACACACTTTATCATAATTGACCTTATTGAAGATCGATGGATACTCAATACGCCACCATCGTTCTTCTCACACTACACGTTCGTTCTAATAAATATGTTCACTGTCAATATACAAAATGAAATACAAAACTGGTTATTTACTATGTATTACACAAAAATTCCCATTTCCGCCAAAAATCAGGACAGTGGATCCAATGACCCGCCGTTCTCAAGAAGAATTATCTTTATTCTTACTCGCTCTCTAAAGGGTTCGGCTGCTCGTGTTACAAACTTTGCCATTAGATTTTCCATTCAAAATAGGATCAAAAAGAGCTAATTAACTGTGATCCGAATCTCATCAGTTTCGGAGTTATTCCCTTTTTCTGATTTTTTAAGATTTCACGACCTTGCTTCAATTAAACAATGATATCTCCAAAATTAAAAAAGTTTTGGACAAATCCGTTGATACCATTAAAACTTACGTTAAATTTAGATGTGATCAATACTAAACTTTCAAAATAAGCGTCAAATAAACTGTTTGTTAAATAAGCGTTTTGGTAGCTAGAACTTTCAAATAAAATTTTCTTTTTTCAAAGTTGAAAAACTTACTATGGTGATTCTAAACTACTATTTTCAAACCTAGAGACCAGCAAATTTCAGAAAAACTACTCCATTTATTATCCTTTTTAGTTGTATAATTGCTTTTTTAATTACTTTTTCATTTATTGACCGACAGATAAACTTTCACTCACACACTAACTATTGCCAAAGCAAATAAAACATTAGAATTTATTAAAAGTCATACTCAACATTTCTATGATCCAGATGCAGATAAATTTGTATACACATCTACTGTAAGCCCGATATTAGATTACTGTTCACCTCTTTGAGCTCCCTTTAAATCCACCCGATTTTTACGCCTGATACAAAACAACTGGAATATTCGGAGATACACCATACTCATCGCTGATGACGGATGTAAAATTAATGAGTGTTCGGTATAGAAGAAAATTTTTGGATTGCATATTATTATACAAATTATTACATTTATTAACTGATTTCCCACTAACTGCTTAACCGAATCAACTTTCATGTTCCATCTAATCATTCCAGATGTTATATATGCCAAAAACAACAAATATGTTAAATTCGTTCAAAAATAGGGGTATATTTAATGCCAGTTTAAGTAATTTTATCATTAAAACATTAAATATTGTATCATTAATATTGATCTTGGTTATAAATGTAATTGATAGTTTTATAGTTTTAATTCATATTTAAAATTGTTTCAATTCATTTAAAAAAAGTTATTATAAACCTTTCTAAATTTATATACAGTTACAATATTTATACTTTTATTGTTTACATTTGTAATTGGGAAATCGTAAGTAAACAAATTGGGTCTTATACACACTGAAAAAGCTCCCTATCTGTCTGGCCTATGAACCCAGTGAGGATTGGACAAATTTCGGTAAGGATCATCAGGTTAATCACTCCGCAGATCACAAGAGGACACTTTTCGATACAATATTCGTCTTAATTATTCTCCACCCCCGTTTGAAAAATTGGATAAGTCAAATTTTGGCAAAATGATTAAATGCATATTTCAGAAGAGATTCCGGCAAACTTTCACTTAATCGCTCATTTTACTATATATTCTATAACTGTCTTTACACGTAACTCGGATGTCCTATGTTTAAAATTATTTAAACGGCTAGAAGGAATCGGCCAGCACAATTTGGAAGACGAAGGACCGACAATTGAATTGAAGAGAGCGTGGTTTGCCTAACGCAATTCCCTTTCTCAGCAATAGCCTTATGCCTACAAACTGAAAGCGGCTAGGTTGAATATTGAAAAGGGTTCGATTGGGAATTGGGGGTCAAGCCAAGAATGTATATGTAAGGGGAGGATATTGTTTCCAAGGTATTGCTATTCCGCATGGACACTGGTGGCGAATCCCAACAAGACGCATATACTGCGTTTAGCAACAGAAGCTGTCGTTGAATATTTCCTACTAGGGAATCTTTCATGAAAAGGAAATTGTTTTGTTTTTCCTTTTTTAAGCGATATTAAATTATGAGAACTGGGTCAAAACTAAGGTTTTCAATTTGCCACATGTTTAAATAAAATATACATATTTTTTTATTCATTTATATTTTTTCTTAAATAGGCTCAGTCTGGTTAGCTACAACGACGTTAAATAAATAAATATTCGCTACATCAAAAAAAGGGTTAATCCTGATCGGTACACTCAACTAGTACAGCGAACATGACCAAAAAAAACCAATAGAAAAAATTTCCGTAGATAACTTTGTACTTGTACTGCAACTATTTAATAATTCCATCCTTTTTAAAAAGATAGTTCCTACTCACAGTAAGTTGTTTTCCAACGATCCGGATTTCGAGTTTTTAGCTCATCATCAGGTTGAAGGAGTTCTACAACCACGTCTCTCGACATGAATTGCAAAAGTGAACCCTCCGATACCCCCGCCAACACGACATTCCAATGAGAAGCTGTTTTTAATTCCGCTCAATTTTGAACGTGCGAAAAACGGGAATTATAACACAAGAAAATATTATATTAATAAATACTGTAAATATAAATTATAAATTAGTGAAAAATACATTAAGATAGATAATACCTTAATAATAGATTGGTAAATTATGATGAAAATCATAACAATTAAATTAATTAATTCAATTATTTGGATGTTTAATATTATTTATGTACATATTTAAAATGGAAGGTAGATCAAAATCTATTTTATTATTACTGTATTTATCTCCATGTTCAGTTTTACATTTTTTAATTTCAAATTGCGCAAACCAATCGTTCTCTCCCTTTGTTGAAACTATGTAATACTGTTGTATTTAAGTTTGAATTGAATTTTTAGATGGGTCTTAAATGCGTAAAATTTGTTCGATTGAATGATCGTTGGAAAACAACTTACTGTGAGTAGGAACTATCTTTTTAAAAGGATTGAACACCGCACTCAATCTACCATTCATCATTTCTATGTTGATAATTCCTTTTCAACTAAAATTTGACAAACAAATAGAAAAAAAATGTTTTTTGTTTCTTTGTTAAATTTCGTTTTACATTCAGAGTCAGATGGGCAAATGTTGAACTCGGTGAAAATTTCTTTTTGGAGATGAACCTTAGAAGTATGATATAAACTCCTAGCAGCCATGAAATACTAGTGGCATAAGACGAAATACATTAAATAATAAAAAAATATCAAAGATTAAAATGCAATAAAAACAGGATTACATGGAGCAGCGTCCGTGGGTTGGATCGGCTGAAAGTCTCTCGCGTGTCATGGTGGCCCTCAAAGGATCTGAATCAAAGTGTTTATTGCCATGTTTATTCACCTTACTAAGATTTTATATCAACTGTCATGATTTTACGCGGAAACCTTTTTTCGTATATAGTACTTTGTAAACATCTTGTTTTGTGTTTCATTTTGAAAGTGAACGTATTTATTAGAGTGAAAGTGTGTATCCACCGATCCTCAATAAGATTAGTTATATCATAGTTTGTGTAAAGATTATCAATAATTCTACCATCCTGCTTAAGTGTTTAAATGTTTAAAAAATGCATGCGTTGTGAGCTGATATGAACAAACGCAAGCTCTATGAAAATTTTAAGTTTAATTAAACTACAATATGACGTTGTTACATCAGTAAATTGTTATCGTTCAAATATATTTGACCGAGCAGTATATCTATGTAACTTTGCGATTTAATGCTAATTTTATGTAATTTATCTATTGATTTTACCATTTAACAATTGTGTTCATTAATTTATGAAAATAATTATTACTATGTTTTATATATATTTTCAGAAGAGATTTGCAAGTATATTGTAAATACTAACATAACTTGATGGGGATTTGTTTATTTATTATTGTAAATTGATTTGGGTAATTGTTAATTACTCGACAACCTATTACTTTTACTATTCGTTATAATAAAAGTTCTAGTGTCCCATGATCTCTGTCGAAAGAAAACAGCTATTTCTGTACTTTGGAGGAAACATGTGTCTTTATATGAATTCTTGCTTATTTACACAATTTAGTTATTGTTTATACGCCGTTTTGATCTAGTTGGTTAATCTTATCAATCTTTGACTCAAAGGGTTTTCCACCTGCGTAAAAATCTATTTCAAAAGATATCGAGACAATAATTTTAATGGTTTTGCACTTATACTTACTTCCGAATTTGTGTTTGTTTTCTATATGAAATAATTGGCTAGAAACTCTGCCGACAGAAAAATCTCAATACAATTACTGATGCAATGTGTACGTCATTTTACATTAAAAAACCTAAATTATGGAAACAAAACACGTTATTATAATTTTTATCATCAAAAGAAATATGTCAATAATTTACAGTTATTGTTAGACTATGGGTTACTTTTGTTTAGGTTTCACAGTTTGTACCTGGATGTCTTAATTTTCGTCATACCCAAAGGCATTCATAATTTGGCTTTTATCACACCATCTTAGTTTCCCAGGCTAGCGGAGGGAAGAACGTTTTGTTTAATGGTAAATTTAATGAACCGAAACATCCAGATGTTATCCTTCACTCGATGGCTATCTTACCAAGTAATTTGTTGACTTCATCTACCGTACAACTGCTTTTCTGCACCTGTTGATTGTTTACTCCTTTTAATTTGGTGATTAGCGATAGCGTTACTAAGAGAGGGGAAACTCGGTACCTGGAGCGATTTTTTTGCCCGACCCCGACAACGATTAATTGCTTCATTAATCCTCGGTAATATCGGTGAAAAGTGATGGTTATCGATGGAATTCTTGTAAAAGAGCCTGAAAAGTGGAATTTTGTATCTCAATCGTGGAGGGAAAATTATTTGGTTCGTTTACGAACCGAGTGTGCTACTGGGTAAAATATTTGGAGAATTTTAATGTATTTTTCTTTATCGATTGCAGATATGTAACATACAAATACCTCTCATAATTAATTGGCTTACTTATTATCAAAGGTCAAAACGTCTGGTTGAAATTCTTTTGCATGTAGTGTATTGGTAACCTTTAACCAAATGTACATTTGTATGAACATATTAACATATTTATGAATATTTTAAGGAATAAGAAAATCATGTTATAAACATAAACGAATTGTTACAATACACTATGGAATTTCCTTATCAAAAAACGTCAGGTAGAATATCACGGTTGTTTCTCGGAGTATCTGGGATTCGTGACATTTTCTGAAATCTTTCTCAGGGCAGGACACTATTTATACTTGTTACGGGGCTGAAGTCTAGGGACAAGACGAGAATTCCATCCCGCGTGTGCAAGATTATTCCCTCGGCGAGACCGCCAGACCCTGATTATTTCTGGCTGTTTCCATTTCGAGCAAGACGTTTATTATCAATAGTTCTGGACCAGAGCAAGCGAAAGTAGGCCTATCCCCCCGGGTTTTATAGAATACTTGCAGAGGGGAGATAAAATTTTAGTAGGCCCCTGGCCACTTTAACGGAGAACGGGAACGCCCCCTTTATTAAAATGCAACCGAGTGCACCCCAAAGTTATCGCCTAAAAAAGGGATAATTTATGCCGATTTTACTGGGGCTTTAGATGGTGGAAAGGAAATCTTTATGGAAAACGTGTTCTTATTGGGAAATGTTTGGTATGGGAGTCACGCCTCCCGCCATTGCCCACGCTAATGACTCTACCTGCTTTGATTCCCCTCGCCAAGCAGCACCCTGGTGCTAAATGCTTGCCGATAGTCACGTTCCCTCTCCACACACCGACTCTAATAGGAAAGTCCAGTAGTGGACTTCAACTTTAAGTCCCTTTGAGGTTTTACTGCCACGTCACGTTCTGGCCGGATAATTCAAATAAACCACACTTATCCGGATAAGTGTGCACGATCAGAATCGATCTAATCACAGTCACTTTAAACTTTGATGAATTCTACTGATAGATTATTTATATAAACTTTAGGATGTAATACAAACTATTTTTGAAATTGATTTTATTTTTTTAATTAAAACTACAAATATTGCATTAAGTAAATATTTTTAATGCTGTAGTTTTAGTTTTGTGTCCACTCATTAGTCATTCCCTGAGAAGGTGTGTCCAAGGATTTTATGGTAGAGTTGGGATTGTTAACTTTTATACTAAGAAATTATTGTGGATGTGATAGATAAATATTTTATAGCGGGTTTTGATTAGGTCAAATGCAAACGAGGTATAAATAGTGTGGTTTGAAACATAAGAAGGAGGATTTATAATTTGAAGGCTTCCGTCCTCATTATTTTACAATCCAACAGGATTCACAGTTGTAGACACTACCTCCTCCTCTTCTCTCGAAAATAAAGAGTATTGCTTGGGTCCGTTCTTAGATGTAGCACAGGTCTGGCACCCGGGCATCTTTATAAACCTTAACACTTCCTACCCACTCCTTATTTACCTTATCATGAAATCTTATCTAACCGACCGCTGATTCAGAGTGAGATGCGGCAACGAGTTCTCAGAAATAACCAGCGGGATCATTATGATCATAACATTTATACTGCTACCGTACCTATACACGCTAATACTACCATCACCATCTACGAAGACAACACAGTAATTTTGTCCAATTCGAATACTTTCGAAGCTACCAACAGCCAAGAACACCCTGAGCATATCGAAGACTGGTACAAAAATGGAGGACAAGACTGAATGAAATATTCACTGTACTTCACATAAAAGAAACAGTCTTGCCCTCCACTGTACATTAACAACAGATACGACTTCCAATCAAGTCATACACTTAGAAGTATTCATAGATAGCAGACTGAAGTAGAATCCCCACATAAGGCTTAAGAAACAATAATTTAACAGAATACTTTGACAACTACGAAGACGTCTAAGACCGAAATCCGTCTGGACCGTCAAGACTGAACTGACCTTATACAAGGCTTCATTGCAACTTGGACATATGGATAGAACTGGGTTGTGCCACCAATCCGACATCCGGCGCACCCAATCTTACCAATCAAAAATCCTAAGAGAAGTCGCAAAGCTCCGTACGACGCCACTAAGCTCACTATCCTCAACGACCTCAAATTGCCTTTTATCAACAAATTGATCCGTTTCCGATTGAAAAGTTTCACATCAAACTCTCGATCCATCCTCCCTACTGCTCGCGCCCTCTCTACACCATCTCATCCTGACTACCTGCCACGTCGCTTCAATCGATGTCCTCGAGACCTCCTTGTCCTTTAATACTTCACACTGAATCCAACATTGGTTGATTTCTAATGGCATTCTAATGTCTTCAGGGGGCAGTGTGGTCTATTAGTGCTGTGACCTTGTGGAAAAAATGTTTTGCGACATTTTTAATATGTATAATTAAGTATACAGAACAAATAAATCAATATAAATACAAATTGGGTAGTTGTTTATAAATTCGCCAAAGCCATGAAGAGGGGAGCCGGGAAGATGTCCGCGAAATGTATAGCAGAAAAATAAAAGGAATAGAAAAGAAAAGGTTGTTGAATTCATTATCTTTGCCATTTCCAGAAAAGAAGAAGAAAAAACAACTAAGTAAAAAGGAAAGAAGAAACCTTAAAAATAAAAATAATTTGACGGAAAATTTTCGTTTGATTAGATTTGAGACGTTGGGAACTAAAATCTTTGGTTGAGCCCCTCACCACACCTCTGAACACCCAGAGAGGTGTTATTGTTATCATAATTTATAATTTAAAAGTTTGCGAACATGTCAAATCGTATTTTTAGTAATTCATATCGATCGTTTGTATCTTGTCTTTTCAGTTTTGTCTCAGGACTAACAACAAATATTATATGATAAAATAATGTTAACTTTTAATATATTTCATATGCAGCTTACGTAGACTGATGTGAAAATACCGTATAAATAAAACATACTAGCATTGATGTTATTCTGATTTATTTTTGAATTACAGAGAAACATTACCTTTACGAGAGACACTATCCCTAGTGGCAAATAGCGTCGGTTTTCTCTTCTGCTAAATTGATATTGAAGAGACCGTTAATGGATACGGTCCAATACGGTAAAACAATATGAACGACGTCGGACGGGGCATCCATCTAATCAGTCGATCAGCACATTTTCAGCATATTTACTTCGAAACGAATCCATGGTTTCATTATTCGATCCAAACCCATTAATTAAATACACATGAATTCGTAACTCGATTCAATAGGGTTATAATTATCATTTCCTGTCGTTTCCAACACCTTTTAAACCCTGAAATTTTGGTAGTGTTAAACTTGCAACAAAGTCAAAGTAAATCATAAACATTTGTTCAAACATAATAACGCAGACACTTTTTAAGGAAGTGTGAATAATTAAAACTGTACATCGCTTTTCCATTCAATCAACAGGAACGTGAAGCATGTTGACAGTTTTATGGCCTGTACACTACATTGTTATGTACAGCCATCACCTGCTTTGCCATACTTTTCCCTTTCTTCTCGAAATTTATTTCTTCTAATTTATATTTCTGAAGCAATAGTCGGATTGTATTCACATCTTTGGTTAAAGCTTTTAGTAGGATGGATAATATTAAAATTAAAACAACCCTTCGTGCTATAGAAAAAGAGAGAACAATCCCAATAAGGTGATAATAATAATAATCTAATAATATTAGTTACGGAAGGTACCTAAGGCGGAAATTTCCTTAGATGGCCCGACCACAAGAGAATTACTGCTTGCTATATGCAGTGATCGCAAGGGGTGAGATTCACACTAACGCCTACAGGCGCGCCCGTAATGAACCTCTATCACCCGAATTAATAGTGTTATTTAATTAAAGACCACCTCATTAACAAAGACGTGTAGAACCTGAGTGCTCTCATTACATCGCACTTAGTTTCTATTCCAAAGTTAACCGTTTAAATATTCCCTAGGGACAGAAAGAGATAAAAGAACAACAATTAAATTCAGAGGAAGAGATTACTTATCCAGTCTACGTCCCTTAATTTAAACTATTTTAATTAAAAGAGAATTGTTAAATAGTTTCTTTATACGACTAGTGTATTGATATTTTATCTCTATACACTTAGAGCCTTAAAGTTACGCTGTAAAATTAGTAAAATTGTGAGACGTGTCCGAGCGTTCTTATTTATTCATGGGTCCTGAAAACTGAAAAATTACATATGGTATTTTACTTTCTTAGTGCATGTAAATCCAGGTATATCATTCCATAGGTTTTTTAAATTTTTTATTCAGAATATGAAATAATATGGAAAAAATGATACATTTCTTGGTCGCTACCTTAAAACTGTATTTAGCACCGAACATTCAAAGAAGGTAGAAATTTTAGACAAGAAATACAAAGAATATTTTTTTTGATAATTTTCTTACTTAGGTTTTTCTTTTTCTATGCTTTTACAAAAATCACAAAAATGGTGACTTCGAAATTTCAACCGATGAAGAGGAAACAGGTGTTAGAACTTCGCAAATATAAATAAAAGTGATGATTTAATCGTTTATTCTTTTCACCTATTAAGGCATCAAATAATAACAGTGTGTGGTGATTAGTGACCGTTAATCGATAATTATTCAGAAATCGTGAGATGCGGTCTGGTGTGATGTAGGTTTCAGAAAAACATTTTCTTTATCTTGCCAACGTTTCGATCTTTATTGAGATCATCTTCAGGGCTCAAAGTGTTTGTCTTCTGTGTAATGTGCCATTCTTGTGTGTCGTGTTGAGAGTGCCACAATTACACAGAAGACAAACACTTTGAGCCCTGAAGATGATCTCAATAAAGATCGAAACGTTGACGCGATAAAGAAAATGTTTTTCTGAAACCTACATCACACCAGACCGCATCTCACGATTTCTGAATAATAATAATAATAGCAGTATTGACGTACCGCAAAATAAGATCTAGCCTTTTCGTGGTTGTTATAAGATTAAATGTAAATAAAATTCAGAATAACTACGAATTGCCGGAAAAAAGTTGCTCCCCCCAGCTATAAAATTAAATGAACATTCTTTTTTTATTGTAATTGCAAATAATATTTGAAAATCTTAAAGGAACCTACCGGTAATGATATATTTACAAAAGAGTTGAATAGAAGGGCCAGGTTGATCAGGAATTCAGCCTGTTCATACATGAAAATTGATCTCTTTAAAAAAATTGTTCTTTTATTATTTATTTTTTTATTAATGATTATTTGATAATTGGTTATCGGACTAACCAAAAAGTATCTAAACAATAAAAGCAATATGTAAATTTAACTATAAAATTTTGGAAAAATGTAGAAATCATACTGAAAATTAACACTGGGAATTGATCTCAATTTTTTGAACAACTTAACCATATACAAAACAATGTTTAATTGATAAAAGTTTTGATTCAGTTAGACCCCATGCTAGCCAGTTCAACTAACTGAAACACAAAATTATCAAATGGAAACGTAAAACCAAACATTGCACCATACCTGATGGAATATATGAAACACACTCTATAGAATTAAGTAAGGGCTTTGTAAATTAGAAATTCTATTAGAAGTTGGCCCGTGGTAGATGATTTCGATTCGAGTAGCCTGCATGAAAATTCTACAAGTTTACGAATTTCATAATTATGTCTCTTGATAAAATATACCATAATTATAACAATATGTGAACAAATTATTATTGGAGGATTGAACATATTCTTTCGGCAGATGAAAATTTTATTTTGAAAAAGGCGGATGTCAACGGAAAAATGCTCTGAAAGGAACTGGCATGGCCTTATAGTTAGGGACATTGCTACGTCTTCTGCATGCATTACGAATACATGAGAAGTCCGAATCATAAACAGTCCTCGTTCACCCCAAACGCCAATTTCCTCCTGGTCCGAACGGTTGCATAAAACATGCGCCTTTCCTGTGCGTCCTCGGCCACCCGCGAGAAATGGTGCGGAAGGGTCCGAGGGATCCCGGTTCCGGGGGTGGCAAACCATGAAATTAGAAATCCACCCCTGGCAGTGGATTTTCTTCCACCCCCTCCGGTGCAGTCGACATTTTCACCCCTTCCCCGTGGTCACTGCGAACAAAGCTGGCCCATTAGAACAAAGCCAGCTCTTATCTCTTCTATCGCTTATCCGAACCGCACCCTTTCTGGCATAATGCTTCGATTTAAATACAGAAGCAGGTCGACACCTAATATACAGACTGATAAACTCACCATCAGCACATTGTTCGCCAGGCAGATATTTACAATCTCTCGTTTTTAATTTGGGGACAAAGGGTAAAAGATCCGGAAAAGAGATTTACATTGTACGACCTCTGTATCTTGATTTTGCAAAACCACCAGACACTATCGAAGGGAGCTAAAATATTTATCTTCTACGGTTACAATGGTACGTCGTTCTCATTATCCATTATTTGACTTAAAGATTTAACGATAAACCTTGAACACAATGAAAAAGCTTTCAACATCTTAATTTAACTATTTTTTTTATACATAGTCTAGGTTGAGATTAAAAAGTTAGTGTCACGGGCGGAATTCCAACAAACAACTAAAATTCCCCCCAAGTTTACGTCATCATTTTTCTCGATTTAACAGGACCTAACAGAATTAACAGGGTTGGTCGAGGTCTTGACTCGCAAGGCCGACTCTGACGACCCCGAATAGTGTTTTATTAAAATTTGAATACCCCTATAAATTTCTCTCTTTGTTATCTTGTTAAAACCACAAGTTCAGTTAAATAAAATTTTATTTATTTTTAAAAAAATTTCAAGGGGCATACGATACGATAGCTTGGTCATTTCAGCCCCCAAATAAATCCATTCGCATTACATTCATTGCATTTGGTAGACTGAGTAGTTAAATTGCTCCAACGAACTTCGTACAATAATGAACTAATCAAATTGGAGTCGATGGGTTACTTTTATACATATTCCACCATGGACCCAAGTCACGTTCACAGCTCGAGGGGCGATGGGGATGCTATTCCACAATCAGGCCCTCTCCATTCACCCTAATAAATTCTCTCACTCAATGAAAACACAGAAATACAAAACACATATTTTGACGGCTATATACAATAAAACATTCTCAATTCCGGCGGCATGCCTACACGCTCTTTGTATGGAGCCAAGGTATAACACGCCTCTATTGGATTAAAAACTGCAAAATATATATAATGAAAAATTATAAGTAAAAAATTGTCGGGATAAATTGCATAAAGGATTTATAAGACTTTAATTTAACTTTATTTTATTCTCTTTCTTTAGGAATTTTTTTTTTTTACCTAAAAATGTCTGTTGGTTACTTTACAGGATTTTCTACAATTTTATTTCTCTGTGTACCGAGGAAGTATCTTGAGAAAATACATTATTAAATACTTCAACTATAAATTTACATTGGTCGCTTCATCTTTTGAAAATAGAGGGACTTTTGCCAAATTATGAAATTATATATTTCATTCCCCCTAACTCTTATTATTTGCTAACGCTTTAATGCGTAATTCTCATTAAAAATAAATCACTCCTCTTTAAACTTTTCGTCAAAGCTGCTTCGGATCATCCTTTTAAGCGGTTGTGCGATTTTCTTTTGAGCCTCTTAACGCATTAATCCCTCACCTTAGACGGCTCCTCTCACTTGAAATTAAATTATTCGGCGGGGGTAAAGTTGTCCCGATAGTGGTTCTGAGGGGAGAACTTGTCAGTTTAGTTAATTTAGACCACGTCTCTCGCCTGGAGGGAATTACCAACTTGTCTTCCCAACCACCCTCTTGTTAGCAACCGCTCTTCGCGCAACGCCCGCGAATACCAATGAGACATTTTTACCTATGACCACGTGTTTGCGAATAATTTCAGGCTTCGCAATAATCTCGAGCTATGTAGATAATTAAATACAGGCTTGCTGCTGTCCTGGAAGTATCTAAGGAGAAGATTCCAGACGTTTTTGCCTTCAAAACCACAAATAATCGTCAATATTCACACATCTAGTATACTTTGAACAATTTTGAACAACAACATATCTGTTTTTGTTTTTAAATCTACCTATGATTGTCAATTCTTCTTATCTGTAGCTCTTGGGGCAGAATGGATAGATAAAAGTAGCATTTTCACAAAGGGCTCATCACCTCGGAGGCTTGTCATATGGCAAAAGGTGCTAAGCCGGCAATTTCCTGCCAACTGATTGTAAGGATTACAACGGCAAAGAGTTCTTGTTTTAGGAGGATTACGATTCCCCTATCGTTTTATTGAAACTCCTACGAGGATTGGATTGTTTCTGTGTCAATTAAGGGAAAATGAAAGGGCGTAAGACTGGAAATAGGATTTTTTTTCTCCGACTGCACTTGCCTTTAGGGGTATTTAAGTGTTTTAAGCAGCCCAGAAATCGACATGGGGTGGCCGTAAGCTGCTAACAAAAAGAGAAGATAATCAACCTCAGAGAAAATCTGTAACCGTCCAGAGTGTAGATAGTAAGAAAAACAAGCACAACTTTCAATCCAAACCAAGTTTATTTTATATTAAGTACAATAAGTATATTATTTTCAACATTAAAACATTTAAAATTCATTATTTTGCTTATCTTACGGCTAAAGGTTTAAAGTTTCAAAATAAATCACAATTATTATTTATTTTTAAAAAGTTTTTATACTCTTAGCGGGACAAGCTTTCAAAAATTGAGGTTTTGCAGAAGAGTATTGCCGAAAATTTATAATAATGTATAATGTATTCTAAAGTAATATATTATTACGTAAAATTTGCAATGATTTCATAACTTTATTTAGTAAAAATTTAATTAGTATTACTTTAATGTCCGGACGCCTTTCGCCATAATTAAGTTTATAAAATAAAATATCATAATATAATAAATTTAATTGCTATTAATCAATCACATCAAGGATACGTCACAATGGCACATTGAAGATGGCGGAAAGAGAAACTCGTATAAGTGATGCGTAAGAAACAAGCGAGATTTTAATAAACCAATTGTCAAGAATTTTGACAATCATATTATTATAATTTAATTTCATTGTGAAATCGATTTCGGCAAGGAATAGGAAGTTGGTGATAGGTTGTCATTTTTAAAAGTTTCTAATTAAGCATTTCTAATTTTTAATTAGCCATTAGGACTTTTATTTTAATATATTGATAAATGGAGCAAACATAAGCCTACTTTGCTATTGGGATTTTTTAGTGCAATACACAAATAACTAGCTGGCCAAGGTGGTAGTGCACAACAAGAAGAAGAAAATTTTGACTGGGCTATGCTTTTTTCGTACAAGCCAAAACTAAACAGAAATAGTTGGATAGATTGGAGAAAATGGTGAAAAAAAATCAACGATAGGACTACATACAAAACGGATCATCCAAACTGTTGCCTCTCGCATAGGTACAAACATAAAACTGATGTACAAAACTAACCCCAAAAATTGAGTGCAAGAAAACTCGTAAACGCAATCTTATCGGTGAATTAAAAAGTCGTTGCACCAAAAAGTAGTTTACACGGGGACCATACAGTCTTCAGAGGCACATTGATCCAAAATCCAACGGCTACATTTGAAAGAATTCGGTGTTGCCTACTAGAGGAACATGGTTTTGTAAATTCTATAGACCTAAGCGTATTGTAATAATATGTACGTACAAAATGGAAAACGTAATAAAGAAATCGATTTAAAAAGTTGAAACGTATTAAAAATACCACAGCTTCCTATTTAACAATGATTATTAATTCATAGAAATTTTATTTTTATTGTATGCCATAAATAAAAAGATGGAATGAAAATAAAGGAAACGGACGTGGGTGTTATCTTGAGCATACGTTGTTCTTATTCAGGGAGATTTTTCAGGGCGCAGAAAACGAATGTCAACTTAGTTTCTTTCTAAAATTAATATTTCAACTTATTTTCCTAAGCTCTTCGACACAAAATATATAATTACATTTTTATGAGCCCTATAATATATTTATTATTTGGAGGTCGTGAGACACAAGACCGCATAACGGACACTAAATACGACAGACTTATAATATACCTTGCTCCTACATAAAAATTTTACGAATTGATAGAGCGACGTAGTAGCAAAGTAGCTTACAATGTTTTTTTGGGCTATGAAATTTTAAAATAGTTCATACTCCTATAAAACTGGAAAACAAATTGGCCCTGGCTATAAACTCCGAAAGGGTCTTTTTATTGCTTTTAACAAATTTTTTCAGCAACAAATTTTTGTAGGTCTTCTTTTTTTTAAGCGTATATTGGTTTCTATACGTATATATNAATCTGCTTATTATTAATATATTGTAATAACTTTGAGACTTATGCACAACGAAGGTAGAAAATAATTATAAAATAAGAGTTTAAATTTCTTAAATAATTATTTTTCTTCAACCCATTAGCAAGATCGCGGGAATATATTTTTCGACCTAGCATCGCCAAAAAAAAGTTTAATTAACATAGTTTTTTTTTACGTCCGTTGCTTTCCCTTATGAAAAGAGAAGGCACGTGCCTCTGAAATGGATTTCACTATAAATAAGAAAAAGAAGAAAAATAACTTTATTCTAAAACTGGTGTCCCCTAGGAATAAAATGCATGAAATAAATAAAGGAAGTTTCTTCTATGAAATTAAAAAGAAAATGAAGTTAAATGATTGTGCAGAATATTAAAATCGGCCTGATCAAATTTAGTTGGAAAAGTTTTCAATAAACGTTCTTTCTCGTTGAAGGCACCGACATACACAACAAGAGGAAGACTTTATACAACTTGCTAGTTGTTTTGGCTTTCTGGGGAGCAGATTGCCTCAGTGATCATAAGAAGGGAGCATCTGGCCAACTACAGTCATTAGGTCGTAAGCAGTCTGATATACAGCGGTATAGGCTAGTCTGTTCCTAATCTTTATTTACTGCCCTCCCCCCGCAGATATTTAATTAGAGTTTTTACAGAGTCCTCAAGGGTCTCACTTTCATACACACCCCCCGGACAGTAAATTCCGCTTATGCTAAGTTATGATTTGTTAATGGGGGCTAAGCCGATTTAACAATACGGCCCTTCTTCCGAATGGATTATGACATGGAAGGAAAACGCTGAGGGTCCCACATCCGAAATTGTTCAGTTTAATCCTTTAGTTTTGAATGTCCCCATATCAAATTGCTTTAACGGGTCAAAATTAATTTTGAAGTAGAATTCATGCTTGAAACGGGTTTTATGGAGTATTCGGAGAAAAGCTATATGACATTTCCATTTTAACTTTTTGTAACTACATAAATAGATACATATATATTTGAAATTTAAGCAAAATCAATTCATATTTCACATAATTATTTTGAAAGTTAGTTTTTCTGTTAGTTTAAGTACAGTTAATTTCAATGTTAAAAAATGATTTATAATATAGATTACTTAACGTGTAGAGATTAGTGACCGTTAATCGATAGTTATTAGATATCGTGAGATATCACACCCGACCGCATCTCACGATATCTGAATAATTATTACTTAACGATTACAAACCAAGGTTAACAAGGTATTGAAGTTTCGTATAAGTTTGGTAAAAATAATAAATGTAAATATTCATATGTCCCGCCATCACCTACCGGATCTATCCTCTAATTCTGGAAGTAACCAGTGGAAGAGGGTTACAGTATTATTATTTTTGTTGTTTAATATAAGGGTGCTGTATTGAGTTTATTATTGAGTTAGTGGTAACATAACGTGTAATTTTATTTATTCTTACAAGTATTTATATTGTATTTTGTTTATGATGTATATTTGTATTCGTATTTTGTTTAATGTCAATATATTCTTACAGACTAATAAAGATCAGTTATTTACCACGTGTTTAAATAACTTACAAATAAAATTACAAGTTGTTTTTGAAGAAGATGGCAAAGCTGTATGTCCATTTGGTAAAAAGAAGTGAAGAAGACTATACTAGCCGGATTATCAGAAGATAAGAAGCTGTACTCTACCTGATAATCAGCAGGACTTATTGCAACACAAGGTACTGAGTTCAAAATCTACCTAAAAAGTGCGATTGCATCAATCAAACCAAATAAAGGTTATCGTAAAATAGGCCTTAAATTGGACGATGACCTAAAAAGATAATACTTTTGACAAAGTTGATAATTTGTGTTTCAAAATTTCTCCTCTGAAAGAATCTCTCTTAGTATCAGATACAAGCTGGTCCGAAAGAGAAATTATTTTAGCCAAGAAAATTGAGGAGTTAGATAATTCTAATAACATTTTTAAAAGCAAGATGCAAAGTGATTATATAAAAGATGTTCCTGAGAAAGATGGTACTTACAAAGGTGATAACAAAGATGATAATAAAGGTGATAACATGATAACAGAAGAAAATTATTAAATAAATATTAATAATGAAGACGATGAAAATATCCAGGTTCATCATCTTCAACATATTGATATAAAAACAATGATTCCCGATTTAATCCACATTGATGACATAGCAAAGCAATTAGAACTTTTGACTATTATCAACAGACACAAGAAAATCTTCGCTAAGGACAAATTTTGATGTCGGAAAAGTGACTTCTAGAGAGGCTGACATAAAGCTAATTCGAGATGAATATGTGACTGCACGTCCCTATAAATGTTCAATACCTGATGAACAAGAAATAAAGGGACAAGTAAACAAGTGTAAAAAAGTTAAGGCAGCTGACTTAATAGAAGAATCTGACTCACCGTTTGCATCACCCATGACCCTTGCTTACAAGAAGGACGATGGTCGCAGATCAAGACTTTGCATTGATTTCAGAAATTTAAATAAACTGGTTGTCCCAGAGTGCTATCCCTTCCCGAAAATTGGTGATATTGTGGAAAACATTTCAAAATGTAAATATTTCCCGCCATCACCTACTGGATCTATCCTCTAACTCTGGAAGTAACCAGTGGAAGAGGGTTACAGTATTATTATTTTTGTTGTTTAATATAAGGGTGCTGTATTGAGTTTATTATTGAGTTAGTGGTAACATAACGTGTAATTTTATTTATTCTTACAGGTATTTATATTGTATTTTGTTTATGATGTATATTTGTATTTGTATTTTGTTTAATGTCAATATATTCTTACATACTAATAAAGATCAGTTATTTACCACGTGTTTAAATAACTTACATAAACAAATTCGTAAGCTTCGTACAACGGTGAAACAATAATTACTATTGACTGTGTTAAAACTTTACGTTTCGTAAAGTGTCCAATTCAGCAAATCTGAAGTACGCATGTAGTCAAAAATTTATGCAAAAACTCCTATAAAAGTTTTATAACATGCTTTTACCATCTTTTATACATTAGGTAATTTGCTACAAAATTGAGCTTATGTTAGATGAGTACAGATGTGAATGACATTAAGAAGTCAAATTACTGAATAAATGAAATAAAGCAAAATGTTAACCCCCAATATGGAGCACTTTTTATTGCTGGATTGTCGCCGTAAATGTAAATATAATTTTTTTTTTCAAAACAAGTGTTCAGGGTTATATTTATTTATTTTATTTTTTTTGGGGGGGGGAGGACGAATGTCAATTTTATTTCTTCTTAAAAAATATTTTACCTTACTTTGCTCATACCTCGGTCACAAATTATGTGCTTCAACTAGCTCTTATTTATGATACGAGCAAAACTGTTATAGTTACCGAGAGACATCGCAAAATATTTTTATATCAAGAAACAAGGTTGACATAGTTTTCTGCACCCCAAAACAGAGCTGAAACAAATTTTTGATAAAATAAAATTGTTTATGGTTTTTATTTCTATGAATATAGCTTATGATTATTTACAAAGCCTAGTACAGACATGCAGAAAAAATAAATAAAAGATAAAAAAATAATAATGAAGAAATAATAATAAAGAGAAAAGGAACAAAGCGAGGTTTTAACATTATTCGCTAAATGCTTGCACACACAAAAATATGTTAAAAACAATAATAAACATACTTACAATAAAAACAATCAAAGGGGAAAAGTCTTAATCGTAAAGTGAGAATAAATCGTATATAATAAAATCATACAGAATATAATGGAAATTGTAATGAATTAGAGGGGTTAAAAATTGAATTCCACAATTAGGTATAATCTATATTTCCATGCGAGGCGGCGTACTGAGTGAGCGCCCGTGTTTCAGCGCTATCCAACAGATTAAACAGTAGGGGTATTAACGATGTTTGTAAGATGTTAACAGTAAATATTTTGCTAGTGTATAGGGAACTGGTCAACAGCGGAAAAAATATAACTCTATGCTGGATTAGAGGGCATTCAGGGATCCGTGGGAATGAGCTGGTAGATGTGAAGGCGAAACAGGCTATCGACACAGAGGAATTCTGCGAATATAAATATACAAAAAGCTATTGTAGACGTTTACTCAATACGAGTTGGCCATCGGAGTGGCAGGAATTTCATAATGGCTCCGCAGGCGGATCACTGTATCGGTCCAGGTTCCCCGCGGTACCCAAGGCTCCGTGGTTTCAAGGATGCAGGGAAACTCGCGACTTCTATACCGTAATCACACGGATCAGAAGCAACTATGGCTTATGGGGTGCTCATAAATATAAGATTGGCCTGAGAGAATCTGCCAAATGTGCTTCCTGCGACTGTACAACTATTGATTAAGTTTCATTTGTCAAACTTGAGAAAAATATTTTAATTTGTATAAGCAAGCATGTCAAAGGTTAAAATAATAAATTGAGCATTAAGTTGAATCACATATGTTTTCAGGTATTTATGTTATGAGTTTATATATGTGAAATATATATGAGGTTAAATGTGACACCAGGAATCTATCTGAATGGGGCTAGAAGCGTGTAAAGAGGTGTGCAAATAAAGAATCCTTACCATTTTATGGAGAAGCCGTTCGTGATGGCCTGTGAAAGGTTATCAAATTTCGGATTTTATGGTTTCCCGACGTGGGCTTTCATTCCGTCCATTCACGTGGCATACGATTGGAGAAGTCAGATCGGCTCCATCACGACAACATATATTCTAAATCTGATGATAAAATGAAAAAAGGCTTGAAGGCAGGGTTCTTCAAACGTGCCGTGACAAGGTGGAGATTTTTTATTTTGCCGACCTGAAAGAAGTGAACGCTCTGATTCCAACTAGTTTCTAATTTAACCATTTGGGCGTGGGGGGTTGATACAGACGGAATTACAAATAGCTGAGGGTTTAATCTTGTTGGCGGTCTGGTACTGATTAGACGGCTTTTATTGTACTAACTATAATAGTCACACTTATACAAACAAAAATTCCAAACTTTCAGAAAGTAATGCTTGAAAATAATAAATAAATCACAGACGCTAACAAAAATCTCATAATTTCCAAAAAAAGTCAAACAAAAACTCTAAAACGATGGGCCAACTAGGCTGAAAAGGAAAGAGGTCCTCCTTCACGAAGGGGTTATACAATGAGAAGTGCTCTACAGAATCGTCACTTTCAGAGGTGATTAATTAAGAAGACTAGTTCGCACCTGTGTTTGAAGAACCAACACAAATTATTAAGTGACATTTTTACATGTGGGGTACAACAAAAAACAAGCTCAATGCATCGTCGTAAATCATGAAACTTATATGGATAACACATTTACCAACGATAATAGTAGAATGACAGAAAACTGCAAAACATGGACACAATAGTACACGATTTTGTGGAAGTAATGTTACCTCCCGCTCTCTATCTCGATGTCCTAGTCTCTAGATCTCTTTTTTTCTCTCACTCCCTCTTTATCTCCCTAGCTGTCTCTCTCGGTCTCTCGCACTATTCCTTCTCTCTCTTTCTATTTATGTTATTTTATGACAAATATTAACCATTAAGCATCCTTAAACAAAAGATGTACAAACTTTATCAATTTGTATCGTAATTTACAAAATATTTAAGTTTAAAACTCCACAATATTTATATAAATATTATAAACATTTTAATAATGTACATAATTACTCAATTAATTATACACAATTTTTTTTCGATGTAAAAAATTGTGTATAATTAATTGAATATTTATATAATTAATAGAAGCTGATAAAATTTAGTATTAATGTACATAATGTTAACACTCGACATTCAAACGGGTTGTTAATTTCACTCAAAACAAAAACATAGGAACTCTTTTTTACTAAAAAGCATTAGGAGCATGAACAATATACCATCAGTAATTTAAAAAAATGTAAAAAAACGAACGCTCATTCGAAAAAAAAAAAAAAATACTAATTTCATAATATGTATAATCATCTCCTGTGCCTATCATTCTACGTATATGTTATATACTACGTCTACATATAGATTTTACATTATATTTAAAATTAAAAATCTTAGTTTATTATATGTTAGTTTGGTTTTGGTTTTTAATTTAAAATTAACATTTTTTTCAACCAAATACTCTTTGATATATATGTTCACTAATTCAGTCGTTAAATGATAAAAATAATTAATGTATATTTTTTTAATTTAAAATATGTATCGATTTCAAGATTTTATGTTTGTTAACATTGTGTATGGTGATTAGTGACCGTTAATCGATATTTATTTAGAAATCGTGAGATGCGGTCTGATGTGATGTAGGTTTCAGAAAAACATTTTCTTTATCGTGCACACGTTACGATCTTTATTGAGATCGAAAATTCAGAAAATGTTTTTCTGAAACCTACATCACACCAGACCGCATCTCACGATTTCTGAATAAATTTGTTAACATTTTAATTGTAGTTATTATTGGTATTCAGAATCTTTGTATTAACCGTGTTAACTCTGTTAAGTCCTGTTAGAAAAATGTTGACGTACACTTGTAAGAATCGGTTAGTTAACATTGCTCGATCTAACAGGCCAGGGCCAATGTTAGATGTTAGGTCGAAAATGTGGTCACATTGCTATCTTTTAGGGCGTAGGTAACCATGGCAGCCATGAATTTAACAGCTCTTTTTTGTTTACACATACTTTTATTCTTAAATAAGCGTTAAATGAATCAGACCAATACATTTCTTTTGTTAATTTCTGACCTGTCGTTAAACTCTCATTCATAATAGATACATCCCTTATCCTCTAGACGTTAGTATACAAGCAAGTCATGTCGGCAAGAATTGTATCATTTGATAGTACTTTTCGAGCGCATAGAGAGTATTTTGAATGAAAGAGTTCATTAATTTTCCTTTTTTACTAACTTCTAGCGTCATACGATTTAACACAAAACAAAACCAAAACAAACGATAACAATCCTTCAAGAACTGTTATAGCTTTATTTTTGGTTCTTCCAATCGCCACGCGCAGTATTCCGGAAAAATTAACGTTTAACATGCTACGAAAAGAAGGGGGCGTTCACGATCTTACTGGACATTTCTCTATTCGACTTAACACGAATTAACATTTTACAAACATCGTGAATATAAATTATTATACCTATTATAAGTTGAAAATAAGTCAGGCCAAGTATATTGTTCATTACACACTACATGTTAAAGTTAGTAAAACTTATTAAAGGTAAAAATATGTATGTTCTACAATCATTTTGTTTGTTTATTGTGTACTTATTTATTTGTGTTCAACCGAACTCGTTGATTGTAAGAAAGGTCAATGTGACCTAAATCTGACAGTATTATAAACAGAGCGTTTCACAATTCAATTCTATCTAACTACTGTCTGTCTACCTGTCTNTCTCTCTCTCTCTCTCTCTCTCTCTCTCTCTCTCTCTCTCTCTTCCTCCCTCCCTCCTTTTCCCCCCTGGAGATCGAGATTTTTAGTAAAGAGGGTGCTTTTTGACACCTCGCCCCCAATTTCCAGGCGGCGAGAAAAGTTTATATAAGAAAGCGTTTTAAATATTAACCGTGACTCTTGTCGAAAGCGTATCATCCACGTGCGAAGGGCCCATGGCCCCTGGTAACTTAAACAAGAGAAGGGGAAGAAGATGTATTACATGGGCGGAACTGTAGAGGTGGGGCGTGCATATTAAAAACTTGGAGGGGGATGTTTGGTTTAAGTATGTTGTGGAGGGGTGGAAAGAGGTCCTTTTTATGAGAGGACACCTTAGCCAGGGCTAGGTAACTGCTTCCTTTTCTTTCCCATTAGTTAAACATCACATCCGGGCTCCCGCGGGATCTACGTCACATGTCGGGAGGTTCATATGAATGCATTATGCATCGTAAACTATTTACTGCCGGCTAGCGACACATTGCCTCCTTTTCACCCTATTCGATAAACACTAAAAGTAAATACTGTATTAGGCCCCATGTTCGGCACATATCCCTCCTTATTGTATATTTATGGTGTCGTAGGAGTTTACGATGTTCTTACTGCGTCGAGTTTGCAACGTTACTGTAGATTTCACGCGTTCACTAAAAATTCATTTGCAGAAAAAAAATCGTCAGGATTCCCAAAAATTCACTTAATACAACAATAAACAACATCTGATCTCTATTGACTAGGACTTACAATGTCTCGCACTTGAAGTATTAGTTGAAATATCATTATGTAGCTAACAACAATTATTGTGAGATTTCTTCTTCGGGGGTTCTGGAACAAGAACCTGAAGATTGGTTATCCGGTAATGTTCGTTTACCTACTCTAGCTGATTTAATCTGTCAGACATATGGCGCATCTACTTTGTCGTATTACTCCATAAGCTTTGGTGTATCGTTGATGTTTTATGACACAGTCCTGGGCAAGTAAGTTTTGAGTTGATTGTTGGTTTTTTACTCCTATTGGCCCACTGAAGAAGGCTAGAAGTAGAAACGCGTCGACAGTCCAAACTAGCGAGTGAAGGCAGAACACAATTATAGAAAAAGATAGAACTAGAAATCATTATTACTCTGTACAAAATATTTTAAAGCAAGCTGTTTAAATTGTAATACTTTAATATGAATATTTAAGTTCAATTTATAATTATGATCGATTAATTATTTACGTTTTTCGTATAGAGTAAAGTTGTTTAGTCTCCTCTACTTTTCACTCTTTCTCCTACCCCACTTTCATTCGCTCTCTCACTCAAGTTCTCACTTTTTGCCACTCTTTCATTCTCTCTCCCTGATCTCTCTCTCTCTCACTCTCTCTCTCTCTCGCTCTCTCTTTCTCTCTCTCTCTCTCTCTCTCTCTCTCTCTCTCTCTCTCTCTCTCTCTCTACGTATATCTATCTATTTCTCGACTGCCTGTTAATTTTTTCTAGTTTTTTGGTGTCCATCCTGATTTTGAGGAACTCCATAATAAGGTAATGGGTAGGAAATAAAATTTCTTTTCCACAATACGGAGGACAATTCGTTTTTTGGACAATACAATTTATTTCCGACCCATCATCTTAATCTTGTTCCTCTATTTCTATTTTACTTCTTATGTATCTCCCTCTATATATCTACCCATCACTGTATCTCTATATCTCTACAAATCTAACTATCTGTTTCCCTTCTCTTTCACACTACATAATGACTATTTATCGTTCTTTGTATTCGGTCTCCATCTTTCACTCTCTCTCTCTCTCTCTCTCTCTCTCTCTCTCTCTTCTGGTAATCACAACATATCCTCAGTGATAACGAAAATCCGCTCTAAATCTCCCCTCTCATTCTCTCACTCTCTCTGATTCCCTAGAACCCGAGTATGTACTTTCGTTCTCAATTACCCTCTTTGATAATTATTGATAATTTTCTTCGAAAAAATTGTATTTGCTTTATATATGTTGGCAACAATTGTTCTTCGCGGGTTCGCAAAACCTTGTTTATTTCATTACACAGCAAACTAAGCACACAGTTTTTTTTATTTGCGCACAACAGCAAGAATGTATTGAAATTTTTTTTATTCCATAAATATTATTTGTATTCGTATGAAAAAATCATGCTCAATATGAAGTGATAACTGGCAAAAAACGACTCGAGAAGATGTTTTCTCATTTTCCCAGTTAAAATTGAATGCCTCTTGCTCATAGCCATTTGGAGAATTCGGTGTATGTAACCACATTAAAGGCAGAATATCGAGAATGACCTAGGTAAATTTTATTGTGAGCTTAAAGGAAAGAGAGGAATTCCTATTGGTTCGTTGATAGAAGGGTAGCATTATAAGAGAGCGAACGAAAGGGAGATACCCTGTATTTGGGGAGATTACAGGTCGGCTAAAGGGTTAAAAGGCAGCAATTTTCCGGATGCTGCAGTCTACCTCATTCACCCCTAACGCTGCACAAAGGATCACACTTCCAATCACATACTCCCCACGGACTTATAACTTATTTTTCCGCCTCGGCACACACCACGAATTAATGAATGGATTTTAGCTCGGCTGGGTCTGGAAGCACATTGTGATAACAGTTTCATTTTCCGTTTAGGAAACTGTTTGGTGATCTGAACATTATGAACATTATATTCTATGTTTGAAACAGAATTCGCAGTTTTAACCCTGTCATAAAACATAAAAGGGTAAATGCAATAAATACTTCAATACAATTTCTAAATTCACTAATTTCGTGATCCGCTTGACTAATTAATGGATCACAATTAATTAAGGTTTTTAGTTGAGATAGAGGGCGTATCAAGGCGAAGATCGTGGGTTCGAATCCCGCTTGTGCCATTGACTTTTCTATCTCAACTAAAAACCTTAATTAATTGTGATAAAATTTCTAAAGTTTGCTTATTAACTAATTTCATAAAATACACGAATTTTGCCATATTTAAACCAATTTGAACATTTGTACGATGTCTTCGAAAAGTGCGGGTATGACAAACATTACTAATGAAATTTTGACATAACCAATAGAACTAGAAATATAATAGCATCAACGGTAAATCGATGTCAGTCGAATCTCATTTTTATTTCTCATATGTATTTGTGTCACAGGTCAACGTCTATCTCTGTACCACTCAAACGCTTTACCAATTAGTAATTTGGGCACCTATTACTCAAGTTTTCCACTAGTTGTGTCTATGTTATTATTTATCAACCAATATATTTATCTCCATCTGTGTTCATCTATTTATATCGGGTTGTCCGGAAAATAATGCAGGATTTTAAGTTTTCATTAAAAAAAATCTATATAAAATATTCTGTTTACGTTTACAGGATTACTCATTTGTATGAATGTCAACACTTATTAATCCTCTTCCAAATGATATTGTTTGTTTACCTCTGTAGCATTCCGCTACTTGGAAATAATTCAGTCATCCTTATAATGTCAAAGCGAGAATTTCGTACGATTTTCTTTTACGAGTTTAAACTCGGCCGAAGCGGAGCCCAAACGGCTAGAAACATTAACCAAGTCTGGGGCGAGGGTTGTGTTAATGAGTGCACTGTGCAAAGGTGGTTTAAAAAATTTCGGGAGGGAGATTTCAGCCTTGAAGATGAAGAAGGTCGTGGAAGGCCTTCCTCTCTTAATGATGATGTTCTGCGATCAGTGGTGGAAGAAAACCCCAAAACAACTGTTCGAGAACTTGCAGAGCAACTCAAAGTCAGTAAAACGACCGTCGCTGACCACCTCAAGGCGATTGGAAAAGTGAAAAAACTCGAAAATTGGGTTCCACACTCATTAAACGATCGCCAAAAAAATCAGCGCTTTGATGTTTGTGCATCACTTCTTTGTCGAAACAAAAATGACCCATTTCTGGCCAGAATTGTTACATGTGACGAAAAGTGGATTCTCTACGATAACACTAGACGTTCTGGACAGTGGCTCGACAAAGGAGAAGCTCCAATACATTTTCCAAAGCCCCCAACTCATCAAAAAAAGGTAATGGTTACGGTATGGTGGGCTTCATTTGGTTTAATACACTACAGCTTCTTAAATCCTGGCGAAACCATCAATGCTGAATCATACTGTAACCAAATTAATACCATGCATCAGAAATTGGCAGTAATGAAGCCCTCTTTGGTCAATCGGAAAGGGCCCATTTTGTTGCATGACAACGCTCGACCACATGTGTCACGTGTAACGTCACAAAAATTATTGGAGCTTGGCTATGAAACTTTGCCTCACCCACCCTACTCTCCGGACCTCTCGCCTACTGACTACCATTTTTTTAGACACCTGGACCACTACTTACAACACATAATATTCAAAAATCAAACGGAACTGGAAAATGCATTTATTGACTTTATCAATTCTAAAAATTCTGAATTCTACTCAGACGGAATTAATAAGTTACCAACACGTTGATTAAAGAACATTGCTTTAAAGTAACTAGTTTCTTTTTTTTTGTTTAATACCAAAATCCTGCATTATTTTCCGGACAACCCAATATTTATTTATTCATCATTCATCATTTTATATGAATTTATCATATATCATTTATCTATTTATATTTATTCCATGTTAACATTTTTTACTGTATACCTTATAATATGCCAAATTGTACATTGGTTTCGGTTCAGTCGTTTTCTTTTTTTTCGTATCTGTCTGTATGCCTTGACTGCTTAATATAGGACGAAACTTTAACAGGTGTATGTAGAATTGTGTGAGGAAGTATTGACCAACAAAGATAATATTTTTTTGAGTATTTGAAATGTTGTCAATGGCGTTGATATAATTGCCAAACTTTCGACCTCTTTATTTTGCCTTCATCAGAGGAATCATGTTATCTTCATCTAAACACTGACCATGAGGGATATCCTCTGTGGTTAAACTATTTATAGAAAATGCGTATTCTTTATGCAACTTTAGTTCGGATAATAGACTAGAATCGTGAGTTGGTAACATAACTACATAGAATTAACAAAACTATTAATTGCATGTAATACATCTTTACATAGATAGAGATAGTTAAGATAAAAGGCCGTTTTATTGCTCACATGTGAAATCTCACAAACAAGCATACGTAATGAGAATAAGTGACATCAAGATGAATTCATTTCAAAATTATTTATTACACTTTCGTTACACTTTTTAACAAATATTATTGCGTTTCATTTTTTATAATTACATTGTTTTTATTCATTTGATGAGTTTTTATATAGAGGTTGCGTCCCATTTCTATCTACTAATGCAGGCTTATTTTCTCAGATAGTTGGATTAAATTGAGTTGGTCGTGTGGCTTAATGGAATTGACCGTTTTCTTATCACGAAACAATTAATAGAAAAGGATTCTCCTCCAAACCAACAAAACGCATTGCATGTTTCATCCTGAAGTAAGTGCATGGTTATGCAAATAATGACCGTTATCAAAATTTTTTTATATATAAGTCAAATTTTATTCCATTAAATCTGCCATCTTCTGATTAATTGACACAATATGAAAGGTCGATAGGTTTTAAATTTGTCAGCAAATTATATTTCAAAAGAGTTAATTTATTGAACCCTTAATTTTTAGAAATATTGATTTTTTAAATATGTATGTGAATGTGTTAGCATTTTGGAACGAATATATTTAATAGCGTAAGTGGAGTTTATCCCCAATTACCTTGATGAAGATCGAGTACTCTGGAATAATTTGAATGAAATCTGGCGTGTGAATATAATTTATTAGGGCGAATGTGGGTCTTAAATCAAATTACCCCGAGTTATATGGAGTTGACTGGTGTAGAATCGATGTTAACCAGACTATTATGTTTTATCTTGTTTTTGTGGTTAGGTGTATGTGTTTGTTGTTTGTGTTATTTTATCTACAACTGAGGTCGCCCATGAGGGTCGGAGGTGCTTACAAACCCACCCCGAGGAATATGGAGTTGACCGATGTAGAATCGATGCTAACAAGACTATTATGTTTTATCTTGTTTTTGTGGTTAGGTGTGTGTGTTATTTTATCTACAATTGAGGTCGTCCATGAGATGCTTATAATTCCACCCCGAGCAATATGGAGTTCACTGGTGTAGAGTCCATGCTAACCGACTATTATGTTTTATCTTGTTTTTGTGGTTAGGTGTATGTGTTTGTTGTTTGTGTTATTTTATCTACAATTGAGGTAGATTCCCATGAGGTACGGAGATGCTTATAACCCCACCCCGAGAAATATCAAGTACTCTGGGGTGAGTGTGTGACATCTGGAGAATAAAAGCAAGTTATTAGCGAGAATGGAGAGGGTTAAACTCCGCCCCGAGGTACATCGAATACTCTAGGCCAGTGACTGTGACCATATATCTAGTTTTGAGTGATGTAAATTGTTGACGTAAATATATGCATTGAACGTTTTGTTTATGATCTGCATTTGACAACCTGAGATACAAACGAAAGGCATTTTATCGATATCTTCGTAGTGTATATTTAAAGGCAGAGATTCAGTAACCAGATCGAGGCACTAATGGCTGCAGTTTACAAAAAAATACGCGACAAAGAAGAGAAAAAGAAGGAAAGAAGAGGTCGACGATGACTTCCGTTGTTTGTCGGCCCATAAACTTTTATAGACATATCAAAATTTTATTTGTTCCTTTAATTAAGACAAACCCTTCATTAGTTACAAAATATTACAGATAGGGTGAAAACTTTAATGTTACGTATCAGAAGTTTATTTGCTCGGTTCCGCAAGATGAATAATTTATTATTTAAAAATTATTTAGAAAATATTACAAATATACTCGTGTACTTGACAATATACAATATAACATAAAAATTTGTTTTTGGGAACTTAACTAGTCTACACTTCTTCGGGCCAATAAGGCACAAGATTGAGGACCAAAGGCTTTTGTAGTTTGCCTCGCGAGATAGAAACGGTAAGATCATAGCGCATACCGAGTTGTACAGAAACCAAGGTGCACCTATTAATTCTAAAAGTTTTATTTTAACTGGTTTGGATTTTTTGAATGAATAATTGGTCAAAGAACCACACAGTATTCACGGTCCCAAAAGTCGGGCAAGAGAAATCTGTATGTATGTGTTGCTTGGTAGTCCGTGTGAACTGCAAACGTTGGGTTTCACAGTGGGGGCAAATTACTGGACAAACGAATTTTAACAATTTTAAATTTTTGAATGTATTTTTCCTGCTTAATCAAGCATTTTTAAGATGGATAAACATGAAAATATAGTTAACATTAAAAAAAACCTTGAAAAAGACAGCTTATTATACAAAAAGTATAAAATTAAACAAAACAAAAGTGTACAAGAAAACATATTTACATAATTATTTCAGCGATATTTTTGCCTTTTAAGTAGGCATAACGTAGATTAGAAATTTAATGTATTAGTAAATTTAAAAAAATTCGTAGGGCCGTTGGTGGCCGCAACGGTTTGGGTGTTGACAGGAACATCAAGGTAAAGGTCCCGGGTTCAAATCCCCCCCTAGCGGCCCTTAGGTGCCAGTGTTTTTGAAAAAAGCCCATTTGTATGTATGTCGGATTTGAATGCAGGGCCGCTGGATTCGAACCCGACATACATATAAATGGGCTTTTTTTTCAAAAATACCGGCATCCTGAGCGTTTATATTTAAAAAAATCGGTGATTTTCCGCATTTGCAAAATGTAGAAATCTAGCAATTTTATATTTCGTTCTTTGGACCTATTATAGAGCCTATCCGTAAAGCAGAATTTTTAAATAATTTACCTGTGTGCCAGGCATGGGTAACCTATGCCAAGCATGAAATAGCAGAAATCAAGTGTGCTGTTTCATGTGTGTAATTGTAAAAATATTAATTTTTTGATAACGTTATGACCGTACGTATTATAATCATTAGATAAAGTTTAACTTAATTTTTTGTTAACAAGATTCAACTTCGAATAGGTACACGATGAAATTGATATTGAGGGAAAAATTTAACTCAATTGTATTTACAAGGCAAGCTTCCTTGACTGAATGATCAACTGAAATCGCCTTCGTGATAATATTCCGTGGCGTTCTCCTTTGGGAAAAATTGAACCTTAAAGTATCTATTATTTAAATAAACAGCAGGATTTTTGGAGTCAATTTGTGCTAGATTTTAACACAACACAGGATTTTTTAATGATAACAAGACATTCAGTAATATTGCGGGACGTGCGAGAAGTGTCAAAGTGTATCATTTTCAAAAAATGTAGGTGTATTTTTTTCACGTTTGCCCTACTGTAAACCTGACGTTTTCAAAAGTTGACCATTCTTCAGAAAGGAATATAAATATGCTAATTACGGTTGTATAATCCTGCACGGGAAAATTCAGGGTAAATATTCACTAACAACGCATTACTCAATGTAAAGTTGAACAAGTGGAATTTGATTTGGACTGGATTTACAATAACTTTATTTATCTTACTTTTTGGCTAGGTTATGTGATATAGAAGTATTTCTTCAATGATGAAAGTTGATTTTCTATTTTTTAAGTGGTGTAAAGAAATTAATTCGAGTTTACACTAGACTTCTGATCATAAAGTCAGATTCGTGGAGTTAATATATGTAGAGAAAAAGCCGAATACCTTTCACCGGCAACGATCACGATAGGCTAGGCCTCACCAACTTGTCTTTTTTTAAAATATCAGCTGTCCACAAAGACAGCTTTGATGTAAGCCAACTCTATTTTGTGAAAAGGCAGATAACCGATCTCCCTCGGGTCATTAACTGCACGCGAGGAGACATTTGTAGACTTATCTACTTAATTAGAGAGCCGGAAAGCCGCCACTTCGATACCTGCACCACTGCCAATCAATTACAAGAGGCCAACATGTGTATTCCAATCGGCCTTTGTGCCCTGCCCATACCTTACTCGGCGTAAACACAATCCGCCCCGATTACTCCAAAAACCGCATCGCGTGTTTAGCGCTGGAATTCCAAATATGAAAAAATGTCTGATCTTGATTTGAAAAGGGAAAATTAAAGAAGCCATCACGCTCGGAATGTCGGCGTGTCGGCTATTTCATTCAGAGCTTCTTAAACAGATGGTGCTTATTGTGGTTTTCAATCATGGCGGATAATTAGAACTATAGGTCTACCATGGTAATTTTGAAAGAAAAGGGCTGTGGGAACCTTATTATAACTATTGTACAAACTACGTCACCTACTATTAAATACATCATCCCTAATGCAACCTTATGTTATCTTTTTAAAAATGGTAGTAATGGAACAACCTCACATTGTATCAGAGAAAATAGAAGGATATATTTCCTTTTGTGCACTTTATGTTGACATTTTAATAAACAAACCAACCTAATATATCACATTCAAACTAGATACAAAATCCCTCAATTGATGTCAATTCTTTAATTAGTTTTACGGTCTTAAACAAATATTAAACTTCTAATAACCACTCATTTCAGTAATTTCAATTATATTTAATAAAAAAAAACACCGTTTCAAAAAATAATGTTTAATATTTATAATCATTTTACTTATATGTCCAAATGGATTGAAGAAGATTGAAGAGAAAAAGCGCAATGGATAGAAGGTTAGAAAAATAAATAAAAAACTAGATCTACAGGCAAATCTATAAGTATTATTATTTTCTAATTGAAAATATTTCTGTGTCTTCACTGCCTTTATCTATCAAAATTTTAGATATACTATAAATTTTATCGTTTATATTTATTAAGTAAAAAAACATGTTGATCTCTAACATGTTTTGTTTTCTTCCTCCTTCTCTGAACGAACGGACAAAGTTGGGCGAATAAACAACACTCCTTATCAGGACGTCTGAAAGATCGAATTTCTCGATAATGTGACTTCGTTAAAGTCATTTGAGATAGGAAATTTCTTCCAAATGTTTTCACATGTCTGACTGAATTATAGTACCTATCATCAAGATATTTTTAAATCGACATAAATACAATATTCTTGATGTTGAAATAGGTATTACTTAATAAAAACGTTTTTAATGATTGTTATACATGACAGCACTGACTGATGGATGTAGCTTATTTTATTGTAATTATAACTGTGATAGGTGTTATGTTTTTAAAAAAAGATGAAATTTTCAACAATAAAAATGGTTATAAAGGAAAAACTTTGCAATGGACTGGAAACAATTGAAGTAAATCAAGGCCCTTCTTTTTTTATTAATTTTGTTAGAAAGGAGGTTTAAGATATAATCTAATCGAAATTTAACAATGACACTAATTTCTAACGCACTTACGTGATAACAATAGTAGCTTGTACCAGCTAAATAAAATAAAAAAAATAGTAAATCTTCTAAATGAAAATTAGGACGTGCATAAAATACATTGAGAGGCAAAAAAGTGGCCACCTTAGTAGTTTTATGTAAATACTTGCAACCGTTATTATTATTATTATTTGTTTACTGGATATTTGTAAAGAAAAATATAAGGTATCGCTAGATTAAAAAAAATAAATAAAAATTAAACTGAGTTAAACAATTGTATAAAAAGATATTATCTCCATTGTTGCTATGGGAACAATGAAGAAAATATTTTTTTTTGTATTTCCTCCTCTTTGGGTGATCACTGCTTGCGTTCGAGGTGGCATCGATCTTTTGAGGTTTTGAATGTAGTTTTCAAACACCTCCGACATTGTTTCCATAGCAACGTTTTTGGGAAAATTGTTTTACTCAGTTTAGTTTTTTGTTTAGCTGTTTGTTTTTTTATTAAGCTATTTCATCGAAAAGTAAACATACGATGTAAATTATGTTATCAAGACTTCCCACTGGCCTCAGATTTATTTTCACAAATTAAACATAATTAGATAAAAACATGGAAAACAAAATCGGAAACTGCGATTCACTCAGCAAAACACCCTTAGTCACGGGAAATTTCTTATTCAGCTATAATGTAAAATTGGCATCATAGATTAGATTATATAGGTACCGGTCTCTTTACGACCTGTGCACCGAGATCAGTATTGGCCTGTTGTGCATCTCTATTTTTAGATTCTCTTCTAGAGCTCCTCGTTAAGCATGAGGCTTTTTACCAAACCACAAAGCGTTTTCAAAGCCTTCCGTGGGTATCCTTCAGGCCCTGGCTTGTCCTCTTCCAGGATTAGGAATCCTACGTATCAACAGAGGACGTGTTCCGTTGTTTCTTCTTCTTCTTGGCAATAACTGCACAGGCTTGTTTCTTCCACTCCGAGTCTACACATATGCCTACGGAGTCTGCAATATTCAGTTAGCAGTCCAACTAATATTCTAGTCGGAGCACGTCCTAACTTTTGTAGTACTGCCGTTAGTTTCTGCGATGGTACTTTGATAAACTTTTCGCATACCTATGTCCCGGGCTACATTCTCATTGAGCGGAGAACTTATTATTAATCCATTGTCTAATGGATCCGCGTTTTTGGGTTTGGTAAGCCACAAAAGGGTTCGGAGCCTATGGGTGTCCTCATTGAACCTTCCTTGGACAATTTATCAGCCCCTGCGTTCTCCTTATGCCCTGTGTGCCTTGGCACCTAGACAAGGGTAATTTTGTTATTTTCGCCAACGTCTGACGGGGCACAAATGCAAACCCAAACGACTCTGGACTTTACCGCCGATGCGGCAATTGCCTTTAGTGTCGCTTGGCTGTCCGAATAAATGGCTATTCTTCTATGGTAATCACAAGTCTTTTTATCTCCTTGGCACAGTGTTCAATAGGCACAGATTCCGCCTGAAATTCAGCGACATATTGTCCAAGGCTTATATGAATTCTAATTCTTGGTTTATTTTCATAAATGACAACTCAAGACCTTTTTTAAACCAAACATGGTCTTCATTAACCGGGACGTTTTCCCACTCTGCTCTACAAGGTATTTTGGGTAGATCTTTTTCATTCAAAACTGAATTTAGGAGTCTTGGCATCAGCAGGCATCCCCAAATTTCTGTCTCGCTGAAGCTCCCTTCGAAGCTTTAGGTTCTCCTTGTTGTATGAGTAGGCTGTTGGAGGCTGCTCTACATTATTCTATAAATTGTGGCTCTAGCCTCTCTCTAGATAAAAATGTGTAATGGTGGTAGATTCAGAAGGACTTCCAGTGCAGCCGTGAGGGTAGTTCTCATTGGCCCAGTGATACGCAGACACGCCAGTCTCTAAGCAGTAAATTTGTACCATAATACAAGTTAGTTATATAGTTATAGTTTTACTGCCTACTTAACTCATCTAAATTTGATATTTTTAGAATAATTATTTAGAAAGATGCATGAGGTTACATGGTTTCTGATTATTGTATCTAAATCTAATTGGAAAAACTTTTAAAATAATATACGACACAAAATTCTTATCGTTACATTAGGTGAATATAATATTGAGAAAGAAAAGGAAATGAAGGAAAACGTATAAATAGACCCAGACATTTATTAATGACAAAATACGAAAGACAGACCTAAAAAGTGAAAATAGGTAAGCTAAATTTATCGGAAAGGACCAATCTACAGCAACTGATTTGGTATAAATATATGCTTGGGTAAAGAATGTGAAAGTAACATAATAATCGAATGTTTTTAAAATTATCGTGACAGTTCAAAATACAGCAGCATTTTTAAGAAACCCAATGTCCTCATTTATTTATGTTGGACAAAATTGTAAATTACATGGCAAAAACAAGACAATTAACGTTTTGTATTTCATCGAAGTTTAGGCCACAGTTGGCTAACCTCGTCTGGAAATCGTTTCTCTTATTTCCTTCTCTTTGTTTATTCTTTATTTATGAGAATGTTCAATTTCGTCACGCAAGAGTACTTTAATAGGTGTAATTTGTATAGTAATTGGCAGCCGAAACGTCCCAGGTCGCAAACAATGAGGAGATGAGAAAAGCAAACAAAATTGAGGAAAAGTTCATGATAAACAAAACCACGTTTTCACAGATAATAACATATAATTGGGGGGTGTTTCCCTTGAACAGGGGAGTATATTTTGACTTTTAATTTTTTAATTTCTTACCTTTTGACAGTTGCTCCAAATTAATGGCTGCCGGAAAGGCCACCGCAAAAGCTATGTGGGAAAGGAAGTACCAGCCCATCGCTGCCATCATGGTTTACCGAAGGATTATCTATAAAAAAAAAGGAAGTACACATAAATGAAAGCTGAATTATAATGAAAGGTGCTTAAACAATAAGGTATAATTACCATCCGGTCTTAAGTTGTTATATTTTATTTATTTATTTTTTTTTTTAACCGGCAAAGGCTAGGCGATAACCGATTCTCAATATTTTCTTTCTCTGCGTCTTTTGGTCTTACTTTTCTTTCTAAACATGTCTCATCGTTGAAATTACTCGAACACATCTGCACCCTTCACTAGCAATTCAATTCATTCGCTCACACCAGTAACTGATTACGTCATACGCACTCATATCTATGTATAAATACAATCAAAATCAATCACGCTAATAAATTACATTCGTTCTCACACATAAACTACTACATACAGTTAAAAGTAGGTAGGTTTAAAAGTAAGTACCACAGGGGTACTTATTATCCTGCCGATGACCATTCCTTACATTCATACCAAAAACATGGCATATTAGCAGGCCGTCGAGATACAGTAATATTCCGTCGAACAGCCTGCTCATTTTCACATTAATACTTATACCTATTTAAAGCCTACTTGCATCCATCATCAATCAACCTAATACATACACTCATTCATCAGCAGAAATGCTATACTATATACAATTAAAACGTAAAGAGGGGGTCACTGGGGTACTCAATTCATAACAGACGAATAAACCTAGATAACATAACATCAACGTACTTGGATATACTGTCAAATGGCCTGTTCCCAATCATTCAACATTCTCGCTAATAAATACATACATTCATTAGGATATGGTCATATTCAAAGAGGCAGATTATAGTAAGTCATATAGTTTTAATACTCGCAAATATTCAAATAAATTCTGCTGGTAGCCACTGCTATGCATCATAATTTTCTTTTCGTCCGCGGATAGACCGGATCGGATTTTGCGGATAGACCGCACCTTAATCTATAATGTTTCCAACGTTTGCACTGTACTAGTATGTGACTAACTGGCACTGGCTCATCACACTCTGGGGAACATCTTTATCGATCGTCCCCCATGTGTGTGACGGGTGTGGCCTATTCTCAGTCTTGTTAAGATAGTTCTTTCTTTTTCAATTTCTCTTCGAGTCATGGTTTAACTTTTTCCTTAATATTCCTTCGTTTTTCTGACATTTCAGTCCAGCGGCTTTGCCATTTTTCGTAACGTTGGTTTTTCATTTTTAATGTCGGCTCGCTGCGGCTCTTGTCGCCGCCTTGTCCGCAAACTCATTGCACTGGATGCCCACATGGCCCGGGATCCAGGAGAATACAAACTCGCGACTCCGACCCAATTTGCTCACTTTTTCATGTATGTCTAGAGTCAGTGGAACTAATAATGAGATCGCGGCGAGAGAATCAGTAAATATCACAAAACAATATGGCGGTCATTTTATATATATAAATGTAGGATCGATGCTTCCAACCACTAATTTATCCCCCTGCGGGATAACTCAACAAAAGGAACAGCTGAGAGAGGGAGGTTACTTCAAGTGTCGAATGCCTAGTGTGACGTGTCGGCTTAACATCGTGTTGTCCTTTCTTGTATTTTTATTGAATAATAAAACGTATTTTTGTGTTGCAAGTGATTTCAATTACTCTACACTCCTCCCTCATCCTACAATTGGGGGCCGCTTTACGGTAGCGATAGGTTGGAGTGTTGATATTGTTGAAAACACGTGCTCGTTGTGCCGTGCCGTGACTTTAAATTTTTGAGTGTTTTGTCGAACTGAGACGGAAATGGGAAGGAAAAACACCAGTTTCCACCCAATGGCGACTCCTGGAGCGCAGGAGGAAGGAAAAGAAAGGCGAAAAGTTCCGTCCAAAATAAATCCCTTGACACGGCCGACCCCCTCATAACATTTAGGTCAGTTTATTAAGAGACAAAATTATTGTTTTCATTATTCGCTTTCACTACTAAATATATTCAAAACCCTTTTATTTATTTTTATATTTGTAATTAATTTGTTGTTAGCCAATTGCTAGAATGGGGTAAGAGTTTATAACGTTCCAATTATCGGATTAGGCCGTTAAGAAATTCGGTATTGACCGTGAGGCAATTAATTTTCCGACTATTGCAAGTTTGGTATATTTGATTACCTATTGTTTTCTTGCAATCTCGATTGGAACAATAATTAGGTTATACGGTCCAGTTTGTCCAACTCCTCGCGTAGATTAGCGAGTTTCCAGATAGTTTCGTTATTGGATCAAAACTTGTGGATTTACCGTCCCTGTTTCAACGCCGGTTGAACGGATCGTTAATGCGCTGTTGATTTGTACAAATATAATAAGTTAAACTTTGATTTTAACGAACACAATGTTATCAACCAGAATTAACTCAACGTTTTGCCAAGAGAAGTTAAATTTCGGCAGTAGAGATGTTGAAATTTTTTTTTATAAAGTAATATAAATATTGATATTGTACATAATTATTATAACTCTATTAACATTACAGAAAACAGTGAATGAAGTGAGCTTTTAAAAATGTTAAGCTATAGTACAGATACAAAAACCATGAACGACCAGAAAAAGAAAGAAAACACAGGGCAGGCGATAACCTCAGATGTTTGTCTGCCCATAAAACTGTCAGATTAAATGTAGTACATATCTATCAGTACTATTTACAGTAAAACAGCATTATTTCCTCAAAAATCGGAACAAAGAACCTAAATACTCCCACACAAGCTTAATTCTCATATCAGGTGGTATTCCAGGTTCTCTATATGAATCCAAGGAATGGCTTTTTTTCTTTTTTCAAATTTTCTGATGGCTAATTTCAATTAATTTACCGATTGATATAGGGTGTACCCTTGCCACCCGTGCTTGGCATTTTTTTTACTCTTTCTATGCGAACTTGAAAACGACCGAAATCATTAGTTCCATGTTATAGTAATGCATTAATTTAAATTTAAACTGTAGACTTATTAATTACTTATAGACTGGGTCATTTCTGAGGTCGAAGGTAATCTTTTAAACACGTCATAACCAAATTCATTAATGTTTCGTCGTGAGGAGTATGTACATTTTTTGCCATCATCGCTTTGGCAATGATATTAGAAAAGTTATTACGCTGGAAAAAGTAAAATAATTTTTTTACAAATTTGAAAAAATAATAATAATGGTCAAAATTTAATTGAAATGGTTTTAAGTAAAAGTTTCTACTTATCGCTCTTCCAAATATGATGTTTATGTTCGCTGTTCAAAGTCAACTGAATACTCAACTGAAACTCTCCAAGTAAATTCTTTATTCCTTCTTCTTCTTCAAAACCATTGAACGAATATATTAGTTGTTATGATATCTTTCGTTTAGAAAAAAAAAGTTAGCGGATAAGGGATTAATTTGAATGAAATATTTTTTGGTGATACTGGGACTAGATTGAAAAATAGTAAAAATTTGTCCCACCGTTTTTGACAATAGACTCAAAGATCTCAGACAATGTTTTAGACAATTTACATATTTAAAAAAAAGTTTGTCTATCTTTGTCCTGTATGTGTATCGAGTGATTTATATATCAATAGATATTTTTAAACTTATGATTAAAAAAATCATTAGGGGGATCGTATTAATAATAATACATTTTATAGTGATACGTTATTAGCTCGCCAGTAAGTGCTAAATTTAATTTTTTTTAACTAGCTGCTAGGATCAACACTGATCTACAGTGTACTAAAGTACGTGATCCTTATCAAAATTTCATTGTCTAAAACATTCCCAAGTTTATCGACTAACATCTCTTAATTTGTATGATGGATGCCACAGATAAAAATAATAAACAAATGAAATTCAATTTGAATTTTGCGTTGCCCTTCGGACAGTGATGTTGGACTTCGTAAAGGCTACTTAAATGAGAATTTTTTCGACATCAAAGAAGTCTTTCGAACGGGGTGATTCTCGTTGACAACGTGCAAAGATCGTGACGGGACTAAGGGTCGGTCTAATGGCGTTAGCTTGCTCTTCAGACTGTGGACAACGGCCAACTCTCGATTCAAAGATCGAAAGTTAACTCTCTTCCAACAGTTTACTATGATTCTATATCGGCTCTTTGTTCCTTTGGCCGGGTGATAATCCAACTTCAACCCCCATCCAAGCTGGTAAACTTAGTTTCCAGAGAAGCGCCGTTTACCCAGCCCCCCATTCCGGAAGCCAACATGCCATCGGACTCCGTGTGCCACTATCCTCCGGTCCCCACTGGCAACTATGCATTGCCCTTAACATAATGTTATTGGTTCCTAACACATGTAATCCCGTTTATATTCAACCAAATTAAATTCCTCGTTTTATATATAATATTTTAACTTTAAACATATTACTTAAACCATCACTTTTTCATAAAAATTCATTTATACTATTATTTTAATAAATTAGAAACGTGATAAAATTGTGGATAAACTGATAATATTATAGTATTAGAGGGAAGGAAAGAAAGAAAGACATAGGGGGAGAGAGAGCGAGCGAGAGAGAGAGAGAGAGAGAGAGAGAGAGAGAGAGAGAGAGAGAGAGAGGGACAGAAAGAGATTGATAGAAAAACAAATAGATAGATAGATATAGAGAAGGAGAAAGAGGAAGAGAGAACAAAGAGAAAGAGGGAGAGAGAGAGGAGAGAGAGAAGGAATGAATGAATATAGTTTTATTTTTAAACTCTCTCGCAAATATAGGGCGCGAACTTCTTCTCTTACAGTTAACAAGAAAAAAACGAAAAAAGAGAGAGTGAGTGATAGAGAGATTAAGAAGAGAGGGAGAGATAAAAAGGGTGAGAGAGAGAGAGAGAGAGAAGGAGTGACAGAGGAAGGACTTCGTTGAGTTTGAACTGATAGTTATTTTATAACAGCAAAAATGGTTATATTTATAAACGGTATAAAGCATTGGCAACATTAATAAGTGATAGTAAATGAAGAATTTTCGCTTAAGTAACGAAATCTTGATGGTCGATAAGTGTACCAAAGAATTTACCATTCCCAAACGAACCGATATTTCTTCTAAATTAACAGATTGATTCAGCTTCATGGAAGAGTTGTTGTTTGTCCACGCCAGAGTATCAACAAGTTAAAGTGTATGCCCCAGAATTGGCCAAGTTGGCCCCAATCGGATCAAAATAGAGAGGAGGACGAACCAATCTACAAATGGGTTTTCTATCTCTCCCAATCCCTTTTCTGACTTTTCTTTCTTGAACTCATTAACTTAACAAACCTTTGAAACAGATCTAAATCCTAGGGCCGTACGTTTTCGATGGCCGGGATCTTGTCGCTATGCCGCTTTCTATAATTTATACTGCCACTGGGGATTTAGAGGGATTAAAAGTGTGTTTTTTTCTCTTACTTAATGGGGTAAAACCGGGCTTAATGGAAATGTGCTATAATTAGCGGATTCATTCTTAAAATAGCATCTTATTTATCATTTTATGCCCAAATTGCAACACATACAAAACAAAAATTGACCTCTTAAATATTTATAAATTTATTACGACAAATATATATTTTGATAGATTTCAATAAAAAACGCATCATTCAGTATTGACTTATATGCTATTGATGTATTAATGGATTAATTAATTAAAATTAATGGATAAGATAAATTTCATACATCAGTATCTATCAATATTTATTATCTGTTTATGCATTTAATTGTAAAGAAAGTATAACTAAAAGCAGTTTGATCAGTGTCGGTCATTTACTCTCTCTCTCTCTCTCTCTCTCTCTCTCTCCAAATTGCACTCTTTCACTCAAACTTCGCGCACAAGTTATTAATTTTATTACACAATGGTCAGCACAGTTTTCTTTGTCTCGAAACTGTCTCTTTTCTGACATACTCACTCATACTAACTGAATCTCTCTCCACCACTCTCTCTCTCTCTCTCTCTCTCTCTCTCTCTCTNTCTCTTCCTCCTTCTCACTCTCTCTCTCTCTCTCTCTCTCTCTCTCTCTCTCTCTCTCTCTCTCTTTCTCCCTTTCTCTACTTTGCTTTTCATTAATATTTTTATTGAAGTGTATATAACGTTTTTTAAACCTTATAGACGCGCTGATTCATCAATAAAGCGAGAAAATACGGACCAAACTCATCTGGATATAGACGATATAAACAACTCAAATTTTATAAATATACTTAACTGGTGGTCACATGATCTTCGTTATTTCTACTTCAATCTCTATATCAACAATGTTTGTCTCATTGTTTAAATCAACAGTAACTCTTAGACCCGTTTTATGTGCGGACGAATTCTATTAGAAAACTTTCCTGAACTTAATTAAGAAATTTAAGGTTTGATTACTGAAATGATACTTGTTTTAGAAAGAAAGTAAATATTTTAACAAAAAGGATTCTTGTTTTATTAAGATTCTAATCCTTTTGATGGGATCTGCAGAAATAATAAATATTAATTCAATTCGTAGTTTTCAGTTTCTATTTATTGACATAATCATTAACTATGATATAAACATTGTTTCTAAAATACTATAAGTTTTTTTTATAATTAAGTATTGCAGATTAAATACTAATTGTAAAAAACGTACGTCAGTGTGAGCTATCCCGTTGGTTTACTTTTTAATATAATATTATCCAATGGTCGTAATATCATTTCTTTTAAATATTAATTTTCCAAGTAACGTCCTTATCACTTTCTTGCGGGAACTGTGCGGCTTAATGTCCTCAAACCTCAGCCGTGCCTAACTCAGATGGATGAGGGTTCCTGCCCTAGCCATAAATTTAAATTAAGCAAGTTTGGTTTTGTCGTGTGACGCTAGTTCGGCTCTTTGATAATTATTAAGGTGAGCAAGTGAGCGTCTCAGGGGGCACACGGGTCCCCTGTGGGCCGCCAGGCCGGTTTGTCAATTAATGTTCCGAACCTATAGCATGCAATGGCCCTATAGCTCGAGGGTGGCACAACTATCTAATTATCCGGTTGGGTTAACGGTGCCCTCTTTGTCACTCGCCTTGGGACGACCGACTCTCTCATTACTCTATCAGAGTTCTCTAATTACACGGAATGAGCTCGGTCAATTCCAATTGAGTTTGTAACAAATCTAGCGTGGTACCAAACTGAAGTGGAATACCGAAAACGTTTTAATCTCGATTGAAAAATAAAATCAATAGTAAAAATAAAGAGAAAATGGAACCAAATGCACAAGTGAACATACCATACGATTTTTTTCAGTTTTACAATTTGATTAAACAACGAAATACTATCTATTATGAGAGGAAAAGAGATTTATTGACATTATGTACTACACCAGATTCGTTCTAAGGAAACAAAAGCATTAGAAAATGTGTGTGAAACTAGAACGGTTTAATCTTCAGAATATTTGATGTTTCAGCCCTATGTATTTTGTTTTTGTTACCATTTATATTGATATAATCTACGGAGGAAAATCCTAAACCAAATTGGTGTGGGTTGATATTCTAAAATGTGCACTACACCAACTATCATATATAATAAAAACAACAAAATGAATTGCAAATTCAACGCACACACTGCACAAGTTCCTTGGTTCCTAATAACATCTGATTTCGTTACTTCTAAAAAATATAATATATAATTCTTTCGCCAAATTTTCTTTTTGGGTCAATACAGTCTTTTGCAGAAGGATGTGGAAGACGTTTAATGTTGATAAGAGCGTAATAATCTTAAATTAACAATTTTTTGCGGATCAGGGATGCGGTCATAAAGACGTGAGTATTCACGCCATGCTTCCGACTTTTCTTCCAGTCTTCTTAAGAGCTCTCCACACAATTACAACAATAGGGGTATTCATGATGTTTGTAAGTTGTTAGTTAGTGTTAATTCGAATAGAGAAATGCCCAGTAAGATCGTGAACGTCCCCTTCTTTTCTTAGCATGTTAAACGGTAATTTTTCCGCAATACTGCGCGTGGCGATTGGAAGAACCAAAAATAAAGCTATAACAGTCCCTGATGGATTGTTATCATTTGTTTTGGTTTTGTTTTGTGTTAAATCGTATGATACTAGAAGTTAGTAAAAAAGGAAAATTAAGCAACTCTTTCATTCAAAATACTCTCTATGCGCCGACATACCTAACTTGCATCCTAACGTCAAACACCCCTATAACTTATGTATGATGTATTATTATGAATGAGAGTATAAGGACAGGTCAGAAATTAACAAAAGAAATGTATTGGTCTGATTCAATTAATGCTTTTTTAAGAACAAAAGTACGTGTAAACAAAAAACAGCTGTTAAATTCATGGCTACCATTTTAGCTACTTACGCCCTAACGGATACCAGTGTGACTATATTTTTGATCTAACATTTAACATTGGCCCTGTTAGGTCGAGCAAAGTTAACTGGCCGATTTTTACAAGTATACTTCATCATTGTTCTCGATCTAACAAGATTTTCAAAAACACTGGCACCCTGAGGGTTTATATGACCTCTGCTGTTGCAAACCCTGGTAAAATAATAATAATAACAACAATTAGGCATATTATACATCAAGAGGTTAATAGTAGTCAACTTACATGTTACATTGTCATAAATAGATTTGATTGCATTAGTACATTCTTAAACCTCTAAAAAAACTTTAAAAAACAATACATAACAATAATTAAAATCTTTAATCACGTTCTTGTGGATGGATTGACCTTGTGTACATTTTATGTGTGATAATCAGGTATTAAGTCACAGAAACTTTGAAACTCCCAACTTCATGCCAAGCTTTAGTTTAACTTGTAAATATCTTCAGGATCTAAGTATATGTTATTTGTATAGCCTATATGTTTTTCGTATTAGGCCCTGAAGATGTTTACAAATTAAAAGAAAGCTTGGTCATGAAGTTGGGAGTTTCAATGTTCCTGGGACCTAATACCTGTTATCACACATACTTTAATAAATTTATTTATCAAATTAAAATTAAAATTAAAAAGGGCGGTTAGATTGTTTTTTATAAATTTAGGAAGGTTACCAATGGTGACTGAAATCAGGATTGACACAATTTCACATTAAAGGAAGGCTAAATCAAACCATTGCTAAGATTGTCAATACCGCTCCTTATATTCCATGAATTAACATCTGCTTTAATGTGAAGCATTTCCTTTATAAGTCACCTGCCCAAGACTTTTTCTATGTCACCAACCTTCACTCCATCAAAATTTATGTCATGTCTTGTGTCGTGGTGATGTTTTAACAAAGCTGTCCCTGGTCTACCCACGTCAGAACAATCGTACCGGTGTTGTCTCTCCCTTTCACCTAGGTATTCTTTTTTCTGATCATAATACATCATGGGACAGTTTTTATGTGGGGAGGAATATACAGTATTTGACATTTTTTCAAACGGATTTTAACATTTCAGTTCTCAAAACATTTTTCTCCTAATTTTAATCTCGAATTACAAAAACATATTTACATCAATGAGTTTATTTTCCTAAAAGAGAATTAAATTTTTTTTAGAAGCATCACCAATAGGAGATAATCTCCCATCCAAATTCCTGTTGTTAACAGGTCTTTTTCTTTGAGAATGTTTTTGGAGCGTACTAAAATGTAAAGATCCGTTTTAAATTTTACCCGATCTTTGAAGGTTTTTGGCATGGAAAAGTCTTGGGCAGGAGACTTATAAAGGAAATGCTTCAGATTAAAGCAGATGTTAATTCATTGAATTTAAGAAGCTACGTGTATTGGTGATTAGTGACCGTTTGTCGATGATTACTCAGAAATCGTGAGATGCGGTCTGGTGTGATGTAGGTTTCACAAAAACATTTTCTTTATCGTGCCCACGTTTCGATCTTTATTGAGATCATCTTCAGGGTCTTGGATTTACANTACATCCAAGACCCTGAAGATGATCTCAATAAAGATCGAAACGTGGGCACGATAAAGAAAATGTTTTTGTGAAACCTACATCACACCAGACCGCATCTCACGATTTCTGAGTAATCATCGACAAACGGTCATATATATATATATGCCTATAAGTATGTTTAGTATTGTTTATATATGCCTATAAATATTATGTTAAGAAGCTACATTACCAACCTTAGCGTCATCTACAGTGGTTTGTTTGATTTAGCCTTCCTTTAACGTTTGTCAGTCCTGATTCTAGTCACAAACAATCTAGCCGCGCGTTTTAATTTTAAAGTGACAAATAGCATTATTAAAGATTTTACTTATTGTTATCTATTGTTTTTTTAAAGTTTTGTTAAAAGTTTAAAAATGTTTTATTGTAATCAAATTTATTTATGTCAATGTAGCGTCTAAGTTGACTTCTCTTAATTTATTGATATATTATATGCCTAATTCTTGTCTTAAGCCTAAATTGTTGAAATTGACTGTAGAGCTCTGAACAAGACTGTAAAAAAGGTCGAAAGCTTGGCGTGAATAATTACTTCTTCGTGACTGCATCCCCGACCCGCAACAAATTGGTGATATCTAGGTCGTCGATTTATCTTACCTTCGTTAAATCTTAAATTAAATAAAAATAAATGCTTAAGTAAGATCTTAAAAGATTGTTACAAGAAAAAGGTTGAGAATGAACCTATTTTTTTTATATATATATTTAATGACCGTCCGAATGAGGTCGTGAGATCGATCTCGCACCTACTTGTTAAAACTTATTTTTAATAAGAACTGCGACTTTCGTGTTCACCAGATGTAAAAAATGCAACGGTAGATTTCAAAAAATCTTTGGCTTTATTAATTATCAATCACTAGTACGCAGCTATCCAAAATACTCTAGTCGTTTGATTACCCGGATCAGTAAGATCACATATGACTGAAAGGTTTGAAAACAGGAATATTAAATACATTTTATTCAAGATGAATATACAAAATCATAAAATTGAATCTGGCCGGATTGGACTCACTTAATGACATAAGAATACTGTCTTCTTATTAGTTTGTATGGAAGCGTTTAAACTCTGCAATTAAATCCCTGGAGATTTTATCTAGCAATATCCAGCACAGACTTTAGTACCCCCCCGACGGCTGCTCTGGGCTCATGAATTATTTTATGCTCGCCAACATAGGACCAATCACAGTTGAAAATAGTGCATCTCTACAATGGTGGATATAATGATCAATATATACAACAGCCCTTCTTCGGTTTGTACACGATTTCATACAATGTGCGTAATGTTTAAACCGCTTAATAAGGAACTGTATGCATATTTGCGGCAGCGATTATTTGGACGCACTATTCTGATTTTTGAAAGAAACAGGGCTGTTTTATTGTGCAGACTATTTGATTTATATCTCGTTTTATATTTAGGCCTGAATGTATTTATTAGCGTGAATTTCTAATCTGAAAGGGTTGATGAGGTTCTCTATTTGATTAGTTATATAATATGTGTATAATATTCTATTCTGTAGTCTGTCATAATTATGCGTGGGCAAATTAGATTATTATTACGTTTATTATAATCCTCACCCTTTCAATAAAAGACAACAAGAGGATTTGGTATGATTTCAAATTTGGCGTTTAAAAATTCTAAACATCGTATAGATAAATGAGAATAATATCACTTTTCTCTTCACCACTCAAAACCTGGGATTTTACTAATATATTTTGGTTAATTAAACAATTTTGTACTTAGGTTATAATGGTTACAAAACAGGTACATAATATAATGGCAAATATAATGAAAAAAGGAAGTTGTTGGTTAAGTTATTATTCAAGAAATTATTTTGGAAATGGAATGATGCTGAAATGTTTTCAACGATTTTAATCTTTTGTTGTAATATTATTATTAGGAATAGTACACATTTTACCTACATTATTTTATGTATGTACATTTATGCTCGTGCATAATCAAAATTTATATGCAAATATATATTTCCAGACAGAAATCTGTTCGACTGTTCTTTTTTCAATTTTATATCAACGAGATCTCTCAGATTAAAGAAAGGAGCAGCAATGACCGTTAACTCGATACACTCGAAATTATGACATGACAGGCAACCGGTCTTGGCCCATTATTTATTGAGGTAGCTATCTCTGAATAGTGTGTTTATCCCGTTTATAACGACCTGGGGTCGGCCCGTGTCAAAGGGAGTTCGTTGACACATAACTTTCTCGTTTTCGTTTTGTTCCACCGCTCTCCTTGACGTCTCTTAATAATTAACCTCACACCCGGTTATTAGTGTCAGAGAATGACAAGCACTGGATGGGCATCTTCAATTAAGCGGCCACAAGTCATCCCATGGACCCTTTTACGCGTATACCGGAAGGAGGAATAGCTAGTGTCTCCTAGGATAACGCCAACACGTGCCCAGTTACCATTTATTAAAATATTTACAATCAGGAAATTTCTTTTTTATTCTGCAATCAGTAGCATAATATACTTAAACTATTATTTAAAATCTCATGGGAACGGATTTCATCTCGAACGAAAGGAGAATCATCATCATTCATCTTCGATTTTTAGTAAGATTAAGGATTGGGCATAGTTTGAATGCGGCGGATGATAAGATGTTTCGCTGAACCCAAAACCTCCAATCCGTAAGTTCATATCAGCTTAAGTATGGTGTAAAACGGCTTTGTATTTTTGGGTGGTAAATCAGAAGCTTTGTCAAGAAGTCGTGCACAACCCTTGTATCATTACTTCTAAATTTTTTGGCTGGTCTTGTACTTGGTGATCGTCGTCTACTAGGAGAATTCCTATTTTATTTGGCTATATAAAATTAGTAGTAAATGGGGAAGTAAATGAGCGGAGGATGAAGGAGAAGTCCCTCTATTATCATCTGTTGGATCATTATTAACATCTGACAATCGAAGGTTATTTGTCTCCATTTTGCATTTGATTGATATTACTTCGTGCTGATTACCAATATTTCATGTTTTGTAGGAGGCAGTTAGATTCTTCGTAATTCCAGGTAATTTGTTTCGATGTATTTCTTCTCATAAATTTTATTTGAGAACATATTACAATTTATTAATATTTACTTTTTACAACAAAGTTGACAGCAGCAACTTGATTGTTAGTTCTTTGCTGGCCTCGGTTAGTTTGCCAGGCGCGTTTCGCCATTTCCCCACCTACAAGGGTTGGCTTTGCGTGATATTTTTCTAGCAGTTCGTGTTCCTTTGTTACGTTTGTAAAAAGTGAAGGGGCGAATGGTATTATCTTGGTTCTGCGGCGTCTTTTATGATTAACTCTTGGGTTTATTAGTTGTTTGTTCTTGACGTTTATTGTCTAAGTTCGTTTTCTTTTGGTGTTGCTGTTGCTTATTTGTGTGTTGCCTTCTCGTGTTGCCGTGGTTGTATATTGAATATTTTTAACGATATTCATTATTCTTCCTTTTCAAACGTCTAGGAACATTTTTAAAGTGTATGATATGTTCAGTTTAGATGTTCTATGATATTAGTTGTTTGTTCATGCATATGAGCACGTTTGATGAAATTCTTATTTGCACATTTTGGCTGATAATTTGAGAGTTTAATTTCTATATTGACATTGATAGAATAGTTTGAATGTGAAAGTGTTGATGTTGACAGTTGATGTCAGTTACTGATTATGCAGAAGTGGAATTTGCAGTTACGTTGTTGAATGAATTTTAATGGATCAAAGAAGTCAATAATGTGTAATATTTAGTGTCCGTTATGTAGTGAATATTTAGAGATCGTGAGATGAGGTCTCGTGTTATGTAGATTTAGAAAAACATTTTCTTTATCGTCCCAACATTTCGATCTTTATTGATAGATTGTTTAGTTTAAACAATGTTCATAAATCCCAGGCCATGAAGATGATCTCAATAAAGGTCGAAACATTGGCACTATAAAGAAGTTATTTTGTGGTTAGTTTCAAAGGTGAATATAATTGTTTTATGTATTGACGCATTCGGATATTTTACTATGAAATTTTTCTTAAATTTTGTTTATTTGATTGGCCGAGTACGAAATCTATCTTCATGTGCGAACATTGTGTCTGTTTTATTAAAATTAAAAGGTGCTGCAGTATCGTAAACAGTGTATTTTTTAGTATTTCCATTATTCCCGTAACTCTCTCCCCTGTTTAAATGTCCGCTTCATCCTCAATTTTAATCAATCGCTTGACAAATTGACTGACAATCCTTCAATATATAAATCAGAATAACTCATATTCCGATTGCGGTTAACAATTTATAGTGTGTTAAGGTCTATCATTCTTTGCTGGTCTTTAACTTTCTTTCCCATTGTATACTCTTCTGTATACCTCTTTCTCTTTTATACTTTCTAATTATTTTTTTCCGACGCTGCAGCTTCATTTAATAAAAATATATACACAATGGAATACCATTCAGATTAATAAATTACAAGGCTCGACAATAAACAGGGTCTCTACTTCCACTCTAATAAATTATATTCACTTTATACAAAACAATATTTATGACATTTATTCATGCCCGAGTGTTAGAATAATAGCTCGGGGATCGCCTGCCACTCTACTCTCGATAAAAAATACATTCCTTCCAATACATAGCATATATGTTTCCCTCTGGGGTCGCAATGTCATTTTACATTGAGGTTCTTTAGCGTGCGCACCTGGCACATAAGCCTTATCATACGATTAGATTCTCAAGTTAGGAGCGACTCACCTCCGCGGACGGAAATTCTGCTTCCTCCGTGAAGTTCGGTGTAGAAGCCCACATCATCCTGCACCATGGTGCCGACATGTCGACTTCTCCCGCTTGCCCCTTCTGAAGGGGTGGGTTAACATTGTGCACTTAACGAGTTGCGAGCGTAAAGGGATACCCAAAAAGTGTTCGAAATGCACCGACCAAATCTTCTTCGCACTCTCTAGATAGAGAAGCAACTCTATCTCCCTGGCTCCGCTAGCGTCGAAACCTCCGGATGCGCTCCTGCCGCGGTTTCGATTTAAGCGGAATCTCGAAACACCTCTTAGAGGAGACCATGCCTTCGATAAAGGCAGCCCAGACGGCCACCACCGAAAAACATTCGCTCCCGTCCACCATTCATCACGCATTCGAGGGACTCCGTCAGCGTAGGATTAGCTCCTGGATGGCTGTACGATCCTTCCGATTCCCGCAAGGTCGGGAGGTAATTCGGAGCTCATATGCAGTACTATGGTCCCCGGCAACAAATGAAACACAACCTCTTCTTTAGGTACCCGCTAGGAGTCTCTCCCCTAGCCATAGCGAGTCCTTACCCATGCAGCTGGGCTTGAACTTGAAACGAAAATACGATGCCTCGCAGTTCAGATGGTTATGAACCCTTCAAACCCCCCATATATATAGACAGAATCTGGTACCCTAACCCCCTGATGAAGCACCCGCCGTCCGAGGTCAGCTCGCAAGCCATCACCTCCCTTGACGCATTTCTTTCGTAGGCGTAGTCTTGTCGTCCTCCCACGCTGTACGCTTCCTAGATCCTATCGTCCAAATGCATGCAGAGGATGCTTAAGGCGATCATGCGCGCCAGAAAACTCGTGCAGCTTGTGCTTTAGAGAGTTTGACACGCTTTCAAGGCTACACCATTATTTTGTGCCTGGAAACCCCCCTTACAAATATGGGTTGGGAAGGGTCTGCTGGAGTCTCCTAGGAGCAGGCTGAAAGTCCCAGGAATTGGTTTGAGTAAAAAGGGAAAATCTTTCGTGATGCGCTTGCCCTCACCCACATCCCACCTGCTCGTTCAATCTTACCGCATTTTAAACCTCATTATAGCATATATCATATCACAGCAAAACTCAACATAGCACATAGACAAACAAAAACAAATAGGTATTCGGATAACATATACTGTTAAAATATTTATGGCTCTGAGGAATGCTAGCTGCTGTATCAGATGGCTGCGCATAGGGCAGACAGAATATCGTAGTTCTTTTTTTGCACATTCAACACCCTACAATTATTGGTTAAACTTATGTGCCATGAACCCATATAAAGAAGAACCTCTTCTCATTACGATTGATTCTTCTCAGTGTTCACATATTTTTCTGATTAATAGGTCTTCGGAGCTCTTTTGCTAGTTCATGGACCGCCCTTATCGAATCTGAGCTCATTATTATTTTCCACTGTAGTTTTTGAAATCTGGTGAGATAAAAAATAGAAAACCGAACAATAAAAATTTAAATGAAATTGCATAAATTTTTTCTTATTTATAAATATTTTTACATTATGTCTTTTTCATAGATTGTTGTCTCTTTTACCGAAATTAACGATTATGAATGGAATATCTTTGTTTGTGTGTGAGTGTGAATGGTTATTCTAATAAAACAGACGTTTATAAATTAATAACATCCGTTCCACGTTTACAGTAAATCAGTTTAAAATAAAACCATCTCCCATCGTGTCCGTCTCTCCCTAAACGCTGTAAAATATAATGTACATCCTTTCGCCGCTCTCGACGATAAACGTCATCTGAGGTTGCTTTTACGGCCGCGTTGGCTAACAAGCCGATGGAAATAGGCCAGATGTAAGCAACCGGAGTGCTGATTTATGAGACGAATCTCCATCTATTTGTATTTAGGAATCCACAGGTGGGTAGGGAAAGGGGGTGACAGAACGCCAACGACAATCAGTCTTTCCCTGGTCTTATCCGAGTAAATAGTGACCTGAGTTATCTATCGGGTTCGTTCTCATGGCGATTATCATTATCACAAGTTTGTACCTGGTTTTCCTTCCTTCCTTGTGGGTGAAAGCTGTTGAAATAAACTTCCTTAATTGACAATTTGATGTCAACATATATATCAAATTCGTTTAGAAAAAAAATTATTAAACAAATTTTTATTTAATTTTTTTTTAAACCACACATAAAATATATCGACTAGTTTTTCAATTTGACCATACAGTGTACAAATTTACTTATGATTTAAGGAACGCGTATCTTAAAAAGAAATAACTGTCATCCCTACAATTCAAACTTTTTTTCTCAAATGGTCATGAAATAATTCCAGGACATTTTCCCGGTAGGTAAATGGAATCTTGGAAATGCACATCACATCTTTTTCCAAATTTATGGAAATTAAGGTTCGGGAATACATCATCGTTTTAGCCGTTATTGCCCGCAAAGTTTATTGTTGCTTTGGATTCGTTTGTGTATTTCTCTTGCGTTAATGATGGTTGTTTAGTGTAAAAAAATAAAAATAAAATAACAATAAACAAACCGATAACATAAAAACAGCACTCAACCGGACCGCATTCAACTACATAGAAAAGAAATGTTTGAAATAACAAATCTATTTAATAAATTAGGATTTCCAATAGCACTAAAGGTAAAAACACAATCAGAAAACTATTGTGCTAAAACCAACCTACATGACGAAAATGGCATATGCACCATGCGAATAAAGAAACACATTGGACAGACAGGAAGGGGAAAAATAGACACAAAAATAGATACATAAGATCGCTCAGCAGCAGTGGTGGAAAACCAAACTGCGCGAGTCGCATCCTGGCCTGGGATTTACAAACATTGTTTAAATTTAACAAATACATGTAGGTTGGAGGAAACAAGTGAATTTATACAACGCAAAAAAAATATATTTTTTTTATATTGAATCAAAGTATTTCTACTCACTCAAAGTGTTTGTTTTCTGCGTATTTGTGCCATTCTTGCGTGTTGTTGAGAGGGCCAGTGAGGTATTGCTGTTTTATGTATTTATACGCTGGTTTATATTATATTATTATTACATATATCGTCGGCTCTTTTCACCTCAAAGAAGCTGACTCCTTATACAAAAATGTCTTTCTATAACGACTTCAAAATCCAACATAGATAGATCGATAAATAAATAAATATATATATAAAGAGAGTGAGAGAGAGGGGGAGAGAGAGAGAGAGATAGAGATAGAGAGATAGAGAGAGAGAGAGAGAGAGAGAGAGAGAGAGAGAGAGAGAGAGAATAGCTAAATATTTTTATGGAGATATCTCCAAATTATGTGCGTCTTGTTTCAATAAAATTATTATTTTTCTGTCATTAAATTTCATCCATTTTTGTCAACTAAAGTAAAAATTAAATTTGAGTACAATTTAATTTTGTGAACATTGTATTCACCTCCCGGGTAGTTTTTTCTGAATGTGTTAACTACTTGTTCATCAGTTTCAGTTGTATCAGTTTATTTTCTTAACTTTTTTTTTAATCCGTTTTATTCCGGTTGGATTGGCCACACAGAGGGTTGGAAAAGTTCACAGGAGTCCGATGAGGGGCCGAGCATCCGTTTTCCCTTTATACACTTTCCTTTCCAACGATTTTCTCTTCAAGCAATTATCAAATGTCAACGTTTCACTAAACCAAATGCGTCTTTCTTGTATGCGGAAGCTGGCAGAACGTGAAACATGACGATAGACGCAGCTGACGTTTAATCAATATCCACGATAAACCGACATCCGCGCCCATTGATCAGCAGTAAACAGTAGAAATTCTGTGACTACCTGTTTTGTAGTCGTAGTTATACGTACTACAATATAGTTTTACAATGTGAACTATAGATATGTGAAAATCGATTCTCGGTGGAACCATATTTACTTTTCGACAGATAGTGAATAAATATTATACTACTTACAGTTTAATAAGTAATATTTTGATAATGTCCCGATCGGTGAAGAAAAATTGAGCCATATTGAAAACAGAAACACTTTGTTTAAAACCAGAAAAAACGATGATTTTGGTTGTTGATCCCAACGCAGAAAGGGGAGAAGGTAAGAAAATAAGAATTTAAATACGAAGGAAACGGAAAAAATAAACAGACTGGGTAGATGCTGAACGATAAACCGACGAACGATTTTTAAAATTTTCATTAATTTCTTACCTTCTTCTATAATAAGTATAGTTTTATCCAGGGGATATTTTTTACCATATAGATGTTTTCATGCGGAAAGATGCAAATTGGAGTCATATTTACTTTAGACCTGATCAATTATCACCGAGAAAACTTAAACGATTTCTTATATGATTATTCACATTGGTGTGGTTGTAGGAAAAAGTATAATACTTATGTTGAATTTTAATATATTTCAATGTGAAATGATCAATGAATTTTAATTTTTATTGATGAATCAATTTTAATTTTTAGACCTGGCGATGTCGCGAAAGAAATGTGATTGATCGATAAGACTAGGAGTATCCGATATTTTACATGTTTCTGTTTTACTGTGTTTTAACACGTATATATATATATNTATATATAATGTATAAATTAAATAATAGTTTATAGTTTATTATTATCGAAAATTTTATGTAGAAAAAAAGTATTTATTATAAATGCGCAGACAGCATTTTGTATACAGTTAGTTGTACGTCACTGAGGAAAATGGAAAATCCAATGACCTTTGAATGCCCACTTTGTCACTCCCCCCAAAAATCTAATCTAAAGATTCACCATAGTAATAAAGACACAATCGCACTCATATGCACGAGTTCTTCGTACCCTCCGCATACCAAAATTTAGCAGAATATTGCGTTGACCTTCCCCTTCTGTTTCAGTGGGACGAAAACAATAAAAACACTTTTCCCTATAACATTACCGTTGGGTTTTATTAGACTTAATAAATATCTGCAGCGAGAAGGGGAAGCCCTGGTTTGCTTAGATATTAATAGAAAGATGAAGATGAGGGAGATTGCGAAGGGAGCTGTCTCCCATGGGGAGGCCGATACCCATACCTACGGCCCTTCTATAGTTTGACTCACAATTGATATTTAGGGTAGCGATAGGTCTCTCATATTTCCCCGTCGGATGGGCTCTTTCCTTCCCTCGTAACTTATTATTATTGGGGCAAGTTGGGGCATTGCCCATATCTTGTGGGAGTGGGACATTACTCAAAGTGAGGCTATCAGGATCTGGCGAGGGAGTCACTAGTCAGTAGGAAAAGCACCGCAGTTGATTCCACCTCTTTCATACATCTTTGTTATCCCTTTTATATACAACCTAGGTGTCATTTTTTATACACATATATTTACGAAAAATTTACACTGCCATTTGTAAACATTCTATTAGTATGGCGACCAATAATGTATACTACGAAAATAACTTATATCAGAAAAGTTTGAAAATTATACAAGTTCTTTTAATTAATTATTCTTTCTATGTAAGGTCTTGATTGAGATAAAAAAGTCACGAGCGGGATTCGAACCCACGACCTTCGGCTAAATATACCGTTGCTCTACCACTTGAGATATCGTGACTTCGATCCACTCGCACACCAACTCTCCATCACGATAGCTCAATAGTAGAGCACCAGCGTATTTAGCCAAAGGTCATTGGTTCGAATCCCGCTCGTGACTTTTTTATCTCAACCAAGACCTTACATAAAAAGAATAATTAACTGAAAGAAGTAACTTGGTCACCACTAAAACGTAAATGGATTATATAAGTTTTTAAATCTATCAAATTTTGCATTTATTTAATTTGTTTTTATATGCAGATAAACAAGAAAAATCATAATGAAAGTAGCAAACTACAAAGAAACATTCACAGTGCCAACAAATAAATGCCAACAGTGCAAAACACCACGCAAGGGCGCATGTAAACACATTTAAAGATAAATAGGTAAATAAGTAGATATGTAGTATTGAAGGAGTGAGTAGAGGGAAAGATAGAGGAGAAAGAGAAGAGAAGAGAAGAGAGAGAGAGAGAGAGAGAGAGAGAGAGAGAGAGAGAGAGAGAGAGAGTGAGAGAGTGAGGGTGAGGGGGGATTGATATGTTTAAACATTAGTGTAGAAACAATATAAGACCTAGTACGTTAATTAAATATACAGGTACAAAATAATACGGATTTGTGACAGTTACGATATTAACATGGATAAACAATGGTGATACGATCTATTTCATTATATGGTTATATATCTGTTACATACAAGAATGTATTAAAAAATTAGGAGTGTATACATTCACATATGAGTTCTATATCTAGCCTGTTAAAAGAATGGAATGACGGATAATTTTCAATAAACCTTCTTGCGTTTTGCGTTAATGATTATTGATTAGTTCTCTCCCGGGAGCTACAAAGTTTAAATGAAATTCACTGCAACTCGTTAAACCTCTTCCTTCTTATGACACCGTGATAACTTCATGAAAACTAATTTTGCAAGGGGAGAAAAAACCCGTTATGCTTTTAAAGACGTAAGCATGCAAAGTGGGTAATTGTTTAAAAACTTATAATTAATATTTCGACTTGTGTCAATATTTTCTCCGCCCTTTGTTATGTATAAGTCCCTTTGTATTCATCCCCTTTCCACTATAAAGCATCATTTTATGGAAATAGGAAGGTAAAAGTGTATTTAAAATAGGATTCATAAAAACAGGAAGCGCGCATTGTACACGGAAGGGGATTTCATAGGGGGTGAGGCGATGTAAATAACAAGCTAAAAAGATATACAAGCCCCCGGTTGAGAAGACATTGCTCAAACTTAAGCGGCAGGGAAGATGTACAAATCATGACAAATCCTTTCTAGAAGCTACCAATAAACAGGCTCCCCCCGGTGAATTATAATTCTAATAACGCTTACCCCCATGTTTACTGTCTATTTCAGGTTAGCGAGGGAGGGAAATATGTCATGTGCGACTTAACTACCCCAAATATCATCCCCAAAAGACGATTGAGTACCTTACGCCGTTAACTCTTATTACACGCAATTACCAAATGGCTATACGTTTATTCTATTATAAAAGGATATGCACTGAAACATCCACACACACACACAACAGCCAGATGTTATATGAATCGTCATAAATCACTAAAATCATGGAACCTGGTATGACAACTAACAGCATTCATCAGTTTTAAGAATACTCTTGCTTGTAAATTTTTGTTCAATTTCCTACAAAATTGATTTATGATTATGGTAATATTCATAAATTAAGTCCCGAAAAGTTAATACTTGTAGAAGAATTGGTCTTAGCATGGAGCACTAAACAGTGTTTTTAGCCTTATATGTTATTTTTAATACAAAATTATAACATTGGCAGATGATATCTAGATTACTTAAAGAACGCTTTTATTTTTTTTGTCGAAATCGTACTACAGCGTTACTCACAACGAATTATAAAATGATTATGGCTGCAGAATACTTTTATATATGTACTAGTGAGTAAAAACAATTGAACTACTTTTGCATTACAAACTGCATAACCACAAGTTAAAAACAATATGATAATAACTGCAATAGAGTTGTGTCTTGACATAAAAGGAAAACCCTCCTAATCTAAACACACGTTTCTATCAGAGAAATAGACATTTTTTAGTTCGAAAAACATCTTTTTTCATTTTCCAGTTAAATTTTAATGGTTTTAATGGTTAGTTATTTTGGCCTAGCACACTCCAAACTCTACTGATTGTAGTAACCTGTCGTTGGCGGTATTCGATCAATTCGGTCTTCTTATCCTCCCTGTTTTGTTCTGTAGAACGCGTGTTGACTTTTTTCTGTCGGGAGTGACATGTTTAACCGAAAATATTATAAAAACAAATATAGCAAGAAACCGAAATGTATCAGACCGATCAAAATCGGGGGGATGAGCAGGCCTTCTTGCATTAATCAATGTCCTGTTATTGGATGTTAAGGAAATTGTTACGAACTTTTGAAACATGTGAAACAGTTAATTTCCTCCTTTTTAAAAAAGATGGTTCCTACTCACATTAACTTAATGTGAGTAGGAACCATCTTTTTTAAAAAGGATTGAACTCCACACTCACCCCGTCATTTATAATTTCAGTTAATTTACTATGAAAATTTTAAATAATTAATAAATATATGGATTCTTGGTTGTAAAAGTTGGGGATTTAGTTTTCTCCCAGTTCTCATTTTTTGCAAATAACTACATAACGGTTGCTTCACATGAAAAACCGTTTGCACTGTTGAATTTACCGTCAAAAATGTACACTGATGATTAATATGAGATTTAAAATAAACTGCTCAAAAGTGAATAGGGATATTTGTATTTGATTTTTATTATATTAATTCTAATTAAATTAACCAATATATTTTTGTTAGTTGGATAATACAAAATGGAAAATAAAAACCAATAACAAACAAATGTTAATCCTCATTATTAATAACGGATTTACCTAAGAATAGTAAACATGAAGATTATTTATTTTCTAACAAACACTTTTTCTCGTCTTTTCTCGATTTTTGCCATGTGGTCTCCTGGACTTTACCTGAAATATTGAATGTGCCAATAGGAGGACCGGTAAGGGAGAACAGAAATGTTGTCATTGCTGCAAAACGGAACTCTATACATAGTGCCCGCCAGATCCTAATTTTTTATCAACACAAACGATTCGTAATCTTTTGTGGGATATTGGCCTCACGTCATATGCTCCATTGAGACTATCTGCAGCAAGACCGCCACCAGCAACTCAGGAGAATATGGTGCAGCGAGCGCCTAGAAGAGAACACCAACTAGAATGCAACAGCATGTTTACTGATGAGTCGGTGTCTATATAGCAGGCGCTACAGAAAACAGGAGATGCATAGAATGCCCCAGTTCATGCTCCCTTCAGTGCATTCAGTGCAGATTGCAGGAAGCGGTATAATGGTCTGGGTTGGGATTTCACGACGAACTGGACTCCGTATTATTGAAGGCAACCTCACCGTAGTCCGTTATGTCCAAGAAATTATCCAGGAATACATCCCTCAAACCTAGGATCTCAATTGGCAGGGTTTTTCGATTTCTGGATGGCAATGCCAGACCTCATAAGAGTAGAGTGGTTAATCAAAGTTTCGAAAACTGATAATTTCCCATCTGCCCATTACTCCTTTATCTTCAGACCTCAATCCAATTAAGGACATGTGGGATGCTTCAGAGAAGGCTTTTCGTTCAATATCCAGTTGACTACAGTTCGAACAGCAGCAGCAGCCATTTGACCTGCCACAACTGAATTCAGCGTTGCAACATCTAAAGTATGATATTTCTTATGAATTAGTGACAATCTTATTAGCTATCAGAGTATATTATACACGTTATTAATTATTTTTAAAAAATATTGTGTCCAATAAAAAATTATCGAATTAAAACCTTTTATTTTGTACTTTTTCAAAATCCTGTAATAAAATTTTCTTTCTGTAAAAAATATAATCATTTCTAATAAATTTTATAATATAAATAAAATAAAAATTCTAGCGACAGTAAATACTGCAAAATGGGCAATACGCAATATTCATTTTTGAGCAGTTTAGTTAAGCTCCAGCTTGTATCCCACTAAGATGAAAAATTAGATTGATACGTTTTGGACCATGAGAAACTAGACAGAAAATAAACGTTTATGTAGCTCAGGGTTTTTCCGAAAAAAAGCTCCAATAAGAAAAAATGAGAGAAACAGAAATTAAAACTCTCCCTGTGTAATATACATACGTAAAGGCTTTTTTCTCCTTCTTAATTTATGCTATTAGGGTTTTTCCCCACCAATTAATTTCAAATGCAATACGAATGTAATAATGAATAGTATATTTTATGTTGATTGGGATTCGGGTTGTGGTCTTCAAACATACAATGTTATTATATCAACGCCCAAGCTTTCGACAAGTTTTATTGCTTTCTTCAGGGGATCTAGAACAAGATAAGGTCTCTCTCAAAAGATCGTAACAATACTTGCGTACATATTTATTTATTTATTTATCTATTTATTTATTTATTTAGTTATTTATTTATATATTATAACAGGCTGTGATAACATAGAATTACCAATGTATTAGAAATTAAGATCTTCTTTTTAAAAATTGTGGGAAATGATTGTTATCATTAGGTGATAGTGTGGGGAACCTCCCACCTGATAACGTGATAAACACAATTTTCTAATCAAACTCCTGTGATATTTATGTACCAAAAGAATATCATTTATTAAGTAATTGTTACTGGTTTTAAAAAATGCCTATATATGTAAGAGGCTGTTAAGAAGAGGTTTTTATTTATTTATTTATTTATTATATATGTATATAGATTGTTTGTATACATATCGTGTAATGTGCAATGTGTTTACGATTTGACTTTGTATCTGTAAGTAACAAAAAACTGATATTTTATAACTATTTATACAATTTATAACTGTCTAAATGATTATGTCCCTATGTCTCTGTAGATCCCCTGAAGAAGGCAATAAAACTTGTCGAAAGCTTGGGCGTTGATATAATAACATTGTATGTTTGAAGACCACAACCCGAATCCTAATCAACATCGTATGAAGGCTGGTTGACGCACAACAAACATTAGTATATTTCATCGTTGTGTTTTCATGACCAGATTTTAAATACAGATGCATTCAACTCTTGCAAGACGTGAATGTCTCCATAAAATAATGATGAGGCAAACTACTCGAGAGGTATGGAAATTCTCACTCTATAACTAATTACAAGTAGTTTTACACTTAAGAACACAGGTTGTCCCAACGACTTTGTTATCAATTAGAGGTTCAGTCAATTAAGTTAGAATTATACACACAGATTTTTCTCTAAATTTTTTCTTTTATATTTCAAAGCTATGACAATTATTGAGGAGGCGTTTAAACATGTAAAAGCCTACGTGAAAGGATATTGTAATACTCTAATGTAAAAGTTCACTTATCATATCGTTAACAATAGGTAATGGCACTTGAATTAAACACAACTAAACTGAATTTAAAACATTTACTACAATGAAGAGTCAACTAATGAACAAACAAACATTATGTTGCATTTCGATGTCTATCATTGAGACGACGACGTTAACAGGCTTACTAATAGTCGGGTAGTGGTTAAAGACGAAGCCAGGAAACATTAGCTTTTAATGAGGCGGCTCCCGACCGCAACTTCTAATATTAATTAAGCGGCTCAAACGTGGTCTAAAAGCTTTTAAATGAAGAGAGCCCAAGTTGTGACGGGGTGAAGATGTCTGACAGGAAAGACTTGAGGGATCGAAGATTAATGATCGAGCCCAATGAGTGATCGCAACTCGTTGTCAGGGGCTTGGCAGCTTATATTAGACTAAATAGCATCCTGCTACGACCTCCCTCGCATTTTTCATTCGGTTTAAAAAAAGCCCTCTTGGGAATTGGGGTTTTTCTCACTCTTTATAAAAGATAGTTTCATTAAAATTTATTTTGAGGTAGATTGCACTTTTATGTTGAAAAAAATGATTTTATACCTTTATATATGTAAATATATATAATAATATATGTATATATATAATTATTATATATATAATAACCTAATGACCTTATACATATACATATTTATATTTTTTTTTATCACAGTCAAATTTGAATATCTAAAACGGGAAATCGTTATTACACCTGAAATGGATTTGTTAAGCCCACACGGGAATATAACAGAACAACTAACTTTTAAGACCTCTCCTGAAAAAGTTGGTAAATTGTACTTTTATTTCTTAATTTTTTATTTTCTCGAATTCGTGATTTCCCCTACCAATACTAAACGTCATATTAACACCTTAACAGTTGCTGCCCTAAATTTTAACTTTATGCTCCGTTTCTTTAAAGCTAATACAAACTAAGGCATTCATTATTTTTATTCATTATTTAGTATGTGATAGACTATAGTTCGATCGTTCAGATTTTAAAAATGTCGTGTCTTACAGAAATTACATTCATACGAATGAGGTGAAATCGTACTTGTGAAAACTTAAATTACAAATGACACAACGCCTAAATGAAAACATATTAAGTTGAAAATAACTCAGATAGAGGGTGATAATATAGAAAAAAAAGAAAATGAAAAAACCTTCAAACATTGCGTAGAACAAGGAAAACAAACATCGTCATTTTAACGACTGCATTTATTGTCGGCACCCTACTGCAAAATGAGACCAAATTTTCAAATATTTTAAAAAATTCCAATTAATCAGACAAATGCATTTGACAATTTTATTAAGAATTTCCAACAAAATGACAATCGGTTTGCCAATGAGAAATATTAAAAATAATAAATAATATATGAATATATTATTATATTATTATATGTGAAATATAATCCTGAAAGGATAAACTGACCGAACCGTTACCAACGTTTTTTCCCGTCGTCGGCTCTTTTCACCTCAAAGAAGCAGACGCTTTATACAAAAATGTCTTTTCTATACCGACTTCCTTCCCCACCCCTTCAAAATCCAACGTATATAAACATAAAACAGCAAAATCTCCCTGGCACTCTCAACACGACACGCAAGAATGGCACAATTACACAGAAGACAAACACTTTGAGTGAGTAGAAATACTTTGATTGAATATAAAAAATATATTTTGTATTATATACATTCACTTTTTCCACATTCTACGTGTATTTGTTAAATGTATACAATGTTTGTAAATCCCAGGCCCTGAAGATGATCTCAATAAAGATCGAAACGTTGGCACGATAGAGAAAATGTTTTTCTGAAACCTACATCACACCAGACCGCATCTCACGATTTCTGAATAATTAAAAATAAATTGTTAACTTATAGAAACGTAAGTAAGCAAATTTTTAAACTCACTGCATGTTGAAACATGCAAGTTGAAATAAAAACCTAAAAAAATAACACAATTTAGATAAGTATTGCATTTAAAAAAAATACAACTGTAGGTATTTTTTCAGTCAATAAAACTTTTAAAAGGGTATATATAACTAGTAAAAAAATAGGTAAATATAGTGAGGCAATAATAAATTTAAAAATATTCATGTAAATGTACGAATGGATATCTACATGCATCACTACAAAATAACAATAAACCCATTGAGAAAGTAATAATAATATTTAAACTGCAGTTATTGTATAAGACATCGAATAATATTTTATAATTCAAAAAATATTTTTTCATGTGGTATTTGTTGAGGAATAAATTGCGACACTCCGACCGCGTTAAATTGCGTTGAAAATTATAATAATTATAATAATAATTACAACGCATTAATAACATTTCATTAATAATATGTTAAATATAGCCTGTTCAAATTCGTTATTGGGAAGCAACAAATACAACCAAATTTGTTAACCATAATCAGTAAACACTTTCTCAACCTATAATCAGAATGCTATAGGGATATTGTGGATGTGTTGGATAAGTTTATTTCTTTTAAAGAAGTGATTTGAAACATCCTAACAACCCAAGATTAAGCTTTCTCGAATTTGCGTTAGAAAAACTCGCAATATAATCGTAATCAGGATGAAAATAAAGTAAAAGTATTTGTATCTCTTGAAAATTTACATTCTCGTCCATAATCCGGGAATTAAATATTCTTATATGTACCTATTTTTAAAATATAGCTAAGATTTTTCCAAAGGTGACGATCAATTGAGCTTTGATCGTTAACGAAGACAGTAGATGATTTTAATTAAACGGTTTCTTGACATAATAATAATCAAAATTCATATCTTTGATAATCTGCTTAAAAGAAGCCTTTCAATTTAGAATGTAATAGCAACCCTTAATTGTTTGCAAATAATATTTTACTTGCAAAATAGATAAACAGATCTGTTAAACCGATTGGTTCATCTACAGTTTTTATCTCATTTAAGATTTATGATTTAATATATAATTTATGTTATTTTAAGATTTAAACAAAACTTTAAATTTTTAAATATTAATCACTCTATTCGATATTTCGATATTCTCTATTTAATATTTCGAGATTTTCTATTCGACTTGCACTTCTGAAAACAGTTTTCACCCCGAAAAAAAGGAATAATATTTTATATGTACATTTTGTACCTTATCTTTTTTTTAAATATATCAACAAGTGTATGTTTGTATCAGTGTCAACTCTATATATGTTTTGGTTTTGTAATTTTCTAAATTATTACTAAAATAAAACTTTGTGTTATTAAATAATAAAAAACGTACTTTTATTATTTTACAAGGCTTTTTTAAACTGAAAAGAATAGAATTTTTTCCACGCGGTACATCCCCAAACCCCAATGAGTCACGAAAGTAAGAAGAGGGCGAAGGTCGTAAGCAAGGGGAGCGACAGGGTTGTGGCGTCTGCGGGGGTGGGCCACCCCTCGGGACTCCGCTCATCTTGTGAGAGCTCTCCCCTTCGCGTCTTGTTATAAACTCTCCTCAAATGACCCCACCACCCTTCCACCACGTCACAAAACATATATTGAACGCAGGAGACAAATTACAGTCCAAACATGAGATCAAATGAATGGTTTCAGTTAGCTAAAGACGTCCACCCTATCCTTTGGGGACGTCGGACCTACCGGGTAAACACGGATCCAGTGACCTTCCGACTGATTACTATTTCGATTACCCTACCGTTAGAAATATCCTTCAAAGATAGCTTTTATCTGTCTCCCCTCAGACGTTTACTTCCGTAAATTGAATACAAATGGAAATCTGCTCGGTAATTATTTCATACTAGCCCGGAAGGAAGTTACTGTCAATTATAACTATGATTAGTATTATTCACATTTATGTTTAGTTTGTACATTATGACAAAATATTTACAGGAGATATCGTAATAGTAAACTAATTTAAGAATTCATTACATTGTATGTTTTCGGTTTCAGAAGAGTTCTTGTGACGGCAGATTGTGTTTATCCTTGTTCCGACTGCGTGTGGCTTGACGAGCGTACTTACTGACTTTTGATCTGACTTAGTATGTCGTATCGGACAGCAAAACCTTTCCCATGATCCGAAAAGGTTTGTGGCTTGGCGAATCTCGAGAAGCCACCCATTGCGTAATTTTTTTAAATAAAGCCAGTTTCGATTTATATATCAACGCTAGTGTAATGTTCTATCATGATATACAATGAGTTGAAAAATGATCTCAATTCAGAATAAACCGGCACAACTGCAACAAACATCCACAGAACATAGGAACGGTTACTCAAAGAGTATTGAGGCCCGTCAACTTAGCTTTTCATGTCGGAGTATTTACTGATGATACACGGGAAGGGCCTAGCTACCTCGAGCAATAGGTTCTCAAGGTATGATAAATTTCAGGTCAGGCTCACTAAGCGACACGCCGTGGGTACATGGCTTTAAGATCTGTATTCCCTGAACTCTCAAAAATTATAGCACTTCTGCTTTATTCTAACATCGGCTTCATGTTTGTTAGAATATTAAATTGCGATATATGAGTATATCGGATATACCTCATTCTGCACCACCTGAAGTAAGCGATATATATCCTACACATGTGATATAAGGAAGGCATGCAAACAAAAACATCGGTCGGACCACCAGCTCGTACAAAAAATATTTTTCGGCCTCGAACGGACTATACGGTCGGCACAGTGGAGAAAAAAGCCGATTCCTTTACTTTAGGAGCAAAGATATGCTTTTTATCCATTACAACTCTGAGGCAGATGGCTACCGATTAACTGAGACGGACCACGCCAATCTTGTGTTGTACCGTTGTATTGATTTTTCTTTGACAGCTGGTTTACTACATTCAATTTTAATTTTCCAGCAATTGCTAAACTTGAAATCCTCTGCAAACATGATGTTTGTTGGTCGACCTTTAGGTAATCTATGTAGATTTCCAATCTTCGTAGAGGTCATTAGACAGGTGAAAAAGGAAGATTAATTGCAGGGTTCACCGTGCTTTCGGCACGTTATAGGACCATCATCAGGGCCTATTTCTTACAAATTAAAATGTTACTGCGTATTTATTTTAATTTGTAATAAAATAGGCGCTGATGATGGCACTATAAGGTGCCGAAAAGCTCGGGGAACCCAGTAATTAATCTTCTTTTTTTTCGCCCGTCTAATGACCTCTACGAAAATTGGAACCCTACATACATCCTCTGCAAACGTTATTAAATATTTTCGATTTTGTATCTATACTACAGGAGGATAGTTAAAGTAGAGATCCATTTTGACATTACACGTTAGAGTGATTGGGTTGACATATGTAAAGAAACAAACCACTAGTGATAGCATTATTTGCAAATTATTTATCTTTAAATAGTTCGATAATATGGGAAAAATGTATTATTTACATATAATTGAAAAGTTTGCGTGCAATGAAAACAATGAGTTAGGTTAGACACTAAAAACAAAGCCCTGCACACTTTTTCAACAGTAATAATAGTGTCTCAATATTCTGTACATTTCATTTTTTATTTTTAGTTGGTGTATAATTTACATTAAGTTCATTCGCTTTATTTAATAGTTTTTTTTTTGTTCTTCGCTATGTCCAGATGGCTGGATAACCCAACTGAATAAATTCATTGGTATCCTACCTGCGTTTATGAAGATGATAGAGACAGATGTTCCATCGATTTAAAAAATACCAATACAATAGTATTTTAACTGGATGTTGTCTTCTCTGTTTGGGTCCGCAGGTAGGAGACCTTATTATTGATGCAAATGTTGGTAGGTTTTTCTGTTTTATTGACAGTCATGGTTTAAATGCGATGTGTCTGCAAGGAAAACGTTGAAATTATAAAACGCCCATTATCAATTTTCTTTTCAAAGGTATATATAACGACACGCTATATCAAGTTGACAGTGTTAGATAAAATTAACGCCTTCACAGTTAGTAAGTTTGGCTTCTGGAACAATTTAGTTTTGAACTTGGAATCATAAGCATTTCATCATATAGACCTCGGCAACAGCTAGGAAACGAAACTTTTGAGGTTACCAAGGTTAAAGGAACCGATACGTTTACGGTTCTACCGGTGGTGCGAGATTACCAGAACGCGGTGAATTAGGTTATGTTCGGATCCGGGGTCCGACGAAACGCCGGTGAAATTAAGTAGAAGCAAAACCGTTCCATTTGTGGTCAAAGGTAAACTGATACAAGCTCAGGGGGCAGATGGAAGGGAGTAATCGAATTTCGTTCAAGAAGAGGGCTTTCTTAAAGAGGAAATAGGCATAACACGTGACCGAAGGAAGAAACAGTAGGAAATCAATCAGGATCGGTCAAGTTAATCGAGCAAACGCCTGACCCCCAAACTAATCTATTATTTATACCTCCAATCTCTTAGGAACTTTCAATTTTTGCGTTTCCGCTTTGAATTAGAAATACTTTTCAGTATATTTTACAAAATAATTTATTTGGATGTGGAGAAAAAATTATAACCTCCTTAAAGTCGTAACTCAGCTCAATAAGTCAATCGTTGATGAAGAGATTTTTTTTAACCATATTAAAATGGATGAACCTCGTGATTTTGTTGAGTAAGTGCATACATTAGATTTTTTTAAATTGGTAATTCTTGAATAAGCATACTACTTAGAGAAATTGAACTATTCAATACTGTGTGGTGTCCTTGTAGAGAAGGAAGTAGGGATAGAATAACATTTTTATATGAGGAGTCCCTTCCCCACCCCTTCAAAATCCAATGTAAATAGAATAAAACATAAATATTTCACTGGCACTCTCAACATGTCAGATAAGAATGACACATCTACACAGATAACAAACACTTTGAGTTTGTACAAATGCTTTGATTGAGTCTAACATTTCTAGCATTGTGTAAATTCATTTTTTCCCGCATCCTACATGTATTTGTATAATTTAAACAATGTTTATACATCCCAGGCCCTGAAGATGATCTCAATAAAGATCGAAACGTTGGCACGATAAAGAAAATGTTTTTTCAAAACCTACTTCACTCCAAAACTATTCAATACTGATGCTACAATAATTTAAAAAAGTGTGTGGTGTTTAGTGACAGTTAATCAAGATTATTTGGAGATGGTGAGATGCGGTCTGGTGTGATGTAGGTTTTAAAAGCATTTTCTTTTTCATGCCAATGTTTCGATCATATCCTCCATAACACTCACTACTTTAAACACATAATCAACAGAATAATCAACAACTACAACTCAACACTAACTCCATCCACTATTACTAATAATACTACATCAAATCTATCAAATACAGACAAACCAACATACATTACATGCCATTCATTCACGGCCTATCACATAAATTAAACACATTTCTCTCTTCTGACAACTGTAGCTTTCAAAACCTATACAATAATTCACACACTTCTTTCCAAAATTAAAGATCACATACCAGTAACAAATAAATCTGACGTAATTTACAAAATCATTTGTTTAAATTGTCCGGCAAGTTATATCGGTATTACATCTCAATATCTGGATAAGAGAGTGAAGCAACATATCTATAATTGCAAAATACCCAAACAAAATCCTATTGGACTAGCTACACATCATTTTGTACACCAAAACAATTTCGACTTGAACAATCCAAAAATATTACACACAGAACAATACAAACATAAACGTAAATTTTTAGAAATGGTTTACACCAACAGGGATAAGCACAGCAACAATTACAGAACAGACACATATAAACTCAGTCGCAGCTACGCTAATATCATTAATTAAATTCAATATCCATAACATATAACATATAAAACAATCATTACATTCCACACATCAAACATTACTACACAGTCTAATTCTTCAACAATATGGCTTTACTTTTCCTAATTATCCCCGTCTATATAATCCTGAAAGGATAATCAGGACGAACCTTTACCCATTTTTTCTCACTATCGGCTCCTTTCACCTCAAAGAAGCCGACTCCTCATATAAAAATGTCTTTCTATTCCCGACTTCTCTCCACACCCCTTCAAAATCCAATGTATATAGAATAAAACATCAATATTTCACTGGCGCTTTCAACATGTCAGATAAGAATGACAAATCTACACAGATAACAAACACTTTGAGTTTGTACAAATGCTTTGATTGAGTCTAACATTTCTAGCATTGTATAAATTCAGTTTTTCCCGCATCCTACATTTATTTGTAAAATTTAAACAATGTTTATAAATGCCAGGCTCTGTTGATGATCTCAATAAAGATCGAAACATTGCATCTCACGATCTCCAAATAATAATTTAAGAAAGGTTTCGTACAAAAATTCATACATATACTTGTAAAAGGTTTAACTTTTTTAGATTTTATGTCGTTCAGCTCGAATTACGATCAATGTAATAAAACATCTAATCGGTTAGATATTTCGTTTAAGCTATAAATGGACTAAATGACTAATAAAGTATTACCTACAAGCTTTTAATATTTGTGTAATCGTGGATGTTTGAATCGATTGGTTCTAATTTTCCAATAATTCACAAAGTAGTTGATATAAATTTATGTAGGATAAATAGTTTTTTCCTTTGTGTGCTGCGTACTGTGAGATTTAGTGCTGTAATGAACTACCCATAACAGGTACTTTAGGGTTCTCATTAACACGGTAACAGTGACTTTACACGATATACTCATTGTGATACCAATTAATTGCCACACGAATCCATTGCTGATTCATTAACGTAACGATAGCGTACACACAAAATAAAAACAAATAACCGTTGATTACGTCAAAATGTGGTAGTTCACTAATAATTTTTATTTAGTGACAGATTAAAAAATAGTAGATAATATTTAATAACGACAAGGACAGTTTATCGAAGTTACTTATGTTAATACAATGGAAGAAAAGAAAGGGGATGGAAAAGGGTGCTAAATATTCGACAAGGAACGCTCTCGAGGGGCTGGCATCTCTCCCTTACAAATTACACAGGAACCAACAGATAGGGTGCGGTCCACCCCCGAAGATAGTGTGTTTCCATGTCACCGTCAGTCAAGATCCCAACCCTACGAGTCAGAAAGAAGGGACTTTTCATTTGGGCGCTCGTCCGGACAAATGGGGATTTATTCCTCATAAGGGTTAGATCATCCCTCACACGGGTGTTAGTCAGCTAATGTCAAAACACTTAGCCCCCAACCTCCTCCCTGAGGTATTATTACACTCGTAATGCACCCTCTCGGTCTTATCTGTCTCTGGGTAATTATGAACAACTTGCCCTGTTACTTTACTTTCAAATATTCAAGAAATGCCAGGGCTCAGAACTTGGAAAAGTTCACGAACTTTAGTCGTTACGCTAATTGACAACATTTTTGCCAAGGGTGAGCTCCAATGTTATAATTTTTTAATACCTGCATTAAAGATTGCTGATACTCTTGTCTTGAAAGAGATAAAACGAGGAATATAATACAAGAGATAAAGCGAAACTCCTAAAAGATTGTTTAACAAAAATCTTAGAGACTAGAACTTTTTCAAATTTTCTTCTAAATTTTCATGAAAATTAATGAGACATGACAACTTAATGTTATAATATTTTATTTTTGTTGATATTTGTGTATATGTATATGTATGTTATTAATCATATATAATTATATATGCTATTTATAATATGTATATACTCACTCGCATTTCTACACTCTCCCTTTATTCCACCTTAGGTTCTCTATGCCTCTGCTGTGCTTTCTCCAAACTTCACTTTTTGCCTCTCTCTCTCTCTCTCTCTCTCTCTCTCTCTCTCTCTCTCTCTCTNCTCCCTCTCTCCCTCTCACCTCTCTCCCTCTCACCTCTCTCCCTCTCTCTCTCTCCCTCTCTCTCCCTCTCTCTCTCTCTCTCTCACTCTCTCTCTATCTATCACTCTTTCTCTCTCTCTCTCTCTCTATCTATCTATCTATCTATCTATCACTCTTTCTCTCTCTCTCTCTTTCTCTCTCTCTCTCACTCACTCACTCTCCATCTTCCCCTTCCCTCCCTTTCCCCTCTCTCTTTCTCTCTCTTACTCTGTCTTTCTATCTATCACTCTTTCTCTCTCTCTCTCTCTCTCTCACTCTCTCTCTATCTACCTATCTCTCTCTCTCTCTCTTACTATGTCTCTCTATCTATCACTCTTTCTCTCTCTCTCTCACTCTCTCTCTATCTACCTATCTATCACTCTCTCTCTCTCACTCTCTCTCTCGATCTATCACTCTTTCTCTCTCTCTCTCTCACTCTCTCTCTATCTATCTATCTATCACTCTTTCTCTCTCTCTCTCTCTCTTTCTCTCTCTCTCTCACTCACTCACTCTCCATCTTCCCCCTCCCTCCATTCCCCTCTCTCTTTCTATCTCTTACTCTGTCTCTCTCTAACTCATTTTCTCTCTCTCTCTCTCTCCTCTCTCTCTTTCTCCCTGTCACTCTGTCTGTCTGGCACGTGGAATCTCAACACAAGACTTGAGATACAGGAAGAACAGAATACTTTCACTACTAAGAAGTCTTGTAGCAATACTTTTTTACCGACAAAACACAACCAACTCTATTTATGACAATATTGCGACTACTCTGGGCAAAGGTAGTCGAACTGTTGGGTTCCGGTAAGTCATATAATATCCAGCGCATTTAATAAAGGTTGTCAGGCAAATTGTAAAATCTTCCAACGTCAATAACCTTAACATTTATTGCTTTACTATCTACAGCCATCTTAATATTCATTATCTGAACGATCTGATCCGATCCCGCTTCCAAAATTGCCACATCCATCCTAATTCTATTATAAGTGTGACCAGTGCGTTGTGACCGGGAACAAAGAACCAAGTACACGCCGGCGAAAATTAAATTACTACCAAAAAAAGGACTGCATAATCAGAATTATAATAAAATTGTATTAGTTAGTACAAGATGCTCATTCTGTCCTAATGAACTTTTTGTGAATAAATCGAACACCCACAAGAAAAGTGACGAAACTCAACAAAAGTAAATTTTGCAGGAGAGAAAAATGGAAGTTTACGTTTTCTGACTTATGTATTAAATACACGCCATTATGGTTTTCTCAATATAAAATGTAATGATCCATCATTATCTTTTTTCGTTTATTAAAGACTTCAGCGAAAACACAAAAGTTTAAAAATCCAACTGTACTACACCTAAAAACTACCATTTTTGAGTTGTGATACTTTCTTTTCATATATTAACTGTCAATAATGTATGTTAGTTTGTTTGCTAATCATAATGGAGGTCAATGAATAACTGTAATGGTATTAATTTTTTGATAGCAATAGACAACATACAAACGAGCACAAATATTAATGTAGTAAGTTTTACTAAGATTATTTTTGACCCAAATGGGCTTTCCTTTTGGAATCAGGGCTAATTAGTTGTTTAAAATACACAATAAATTATTGAAATCAAGATTTTATTGATTATTAAAAATAATGTAATTAAAAACGTAAAAAATCGTTGAAAATATAAAATGATGTAATGGTTAAAAGATAACACTCTAAAAAAAATTATGGAAAAAAATATTATATTTAAGAAAGTCATTAAAATAAAAGAAATGCAACTAAAATAATTCACAAACACTAGATCAAGGTATGGACTTGGAGAAAAAAAAACAATTTTTCGACCTATTTTAAGGTTATCATCAGGGCCTATATTATTTTCACAATATGAAAAACATATTTGTACCATTGGTTTAACATTTGTTTATCATAATGTGAAAATGTGACTCCTGTACAGCATAAAATCCTTCACTAAACAATGTAACTCGAAATGTGCCACTTTACCAGAAGTATTCACACCGATGCTTTAAAGCTGGACACAGTACTAAGATATGCCACTTTTCGTGAATGGTGACAGTACGCTCTCACCAATTCAAAATGACAAGTAGTGCTGCGTAGAAGCTAAGAGTCCACTCTCAGTTGTGTCATTTTTCGTGTAGCATCACACACCCGAATACTGCAAAAAAACTAAATAATCTGGTTTTTATGATTTTATCTATTTTCTTGTGGGTGTGCGATATAAGGATCAACAGTTAACCCATTTACTGGGTACGTTTGAATTTCCTGAATCGTTTGAATTCAAATGCGTTTCCGTTTTACGCTATCTTCAGTGATTAACGCTATTTTTAATAGGTAAAGAAAGTATAATTAGAAAAAAGTATAATTCTTTTCTTCCAGCTCTTGAAGTTTGATTCCAAGACAATTGTAGTATAATTTTTAAACCTTAATATTTACCCAGCACTGCTTTTGTCCAATACGACTGCAGGTGTCGTTATCGAACACAGAAGGGGAATATGAAAGGTAAAGAGACGAAAGAAATACCAGCACTTACGTTATCTGGACGAGGGTTGGTTTCACCTCCCCTTCGCTCTTCCGTGCCGAATGTATTGCTCGCATCGCGCTAAGAAGAAAAGAAATATTTTGAACGGGCCGTTTATAACAATAGGGGGGAGGGGGACCCAGTTTCACAATATTTACCCCGCGTCCCTTATTGTGCCGCGACGGTGCAACCCGATACCGAAGACGTCGACGGTTTTTACAACGGAGCTCAGCCGAATGTAAATACCGGCTGTGTTTATAGAAGAGAGTGGCGAACGGTGTCACCGTTTACGCCCGGGATCCGGTTAACACTATAGTCTCAAACGCACCTTTCTACAGGCTTATGAATTATTAATTTTTTCCAGCTACAGCCGGTTTTTCGGTGGGAAACGAGAAAGGCAATAAATGACGGCGCTTGTCAACTTATGCATTCGTTAAAAAGATCTTGTTAAATGTTCATATCAGCCTATACATAGACAGATTTATGATGTCATTGTTTTTATTATTTATTTCCGTTTTGTGTAAATAGCGCTAGTTAGGTATTTACCATCATATAGTTGTTAGTCATAAACCTTTTACATTTACATATAAGCGTGAGACATCATCGTTAACAAGCAAATGAGAGAATTCTCAAAAAACCAAGAAAAAGCATACGTAATTATGTAAATTCACCTGGAAATGTAACATTAAAATTACAAACTATATACGTGAATCAAAACTCTTAAACCTGCTTTTATATAAAAAAAAAAGCGAATGGATTACATTGCTTAACTCCATCGATGAAAATCCTTACCGTAGCACTACATTTCTAACCACGGTTAATTTATCGGACGACCACAGGATGCTTTAATGTTTCAATTCATCACTTTGATTTATATCATTATTTAATTATTTAATATGTAAATAACACCATTTTATCCTTGGACACCTATTTGTTCACTCAGCTCGTTCAATTTTTTGGGAATGAATGTTTAATATTTTTAATCATCATATTGTATATGTAATATATATNTATATTATGTCAATCATTGCTGTCAGTCAATGTAATGGAAGTGATTAACGTTCACATGAAAATCGAATGATGTGCTAGAAACATAACATCAAAACAGCAAATAAGTAAATATAAATATGTGTCAATTTTGTTTGAAGCCAATTCGCAAGTATGTCGGTGTCGAATTCATCGGGCCTGATTTCAAGACCCCCTGAAAGTTCACAATTCGTGATACTTTTTAAAAGATTTACCATTCAGCGATAAGTCACCGTTTCAACGCCTTAACCATTGCAGCCCCCGCCACCATAAAAGTTTCTTTAAATATTTTTTATTAATTCCTTCTTTTTCATTCAGGTCTGTACGGTGTCGTTTTGGGTCGAGCTGAATTTCTTTTGAACAGATATTGTTATCGAAAAACTAAAAAATACGTATTCAATATTTTTAAATGTTTACTGCTTTTTTAAAATACGTGTTATAATAAAAATTTGACATTTCAAATGAAAACGTATATTTTTTATTCATTGTTTTAAAGGTTATTCAGATATCGTGAGATGCGATCTGGTGTGATGTAGGTTAAAGAAAAACATTTCCCTTATCGTGCCAACGTTTCGATCTTTATTGAGATCATCTTCAGGGCCTGGGATTTACAAACAATGTTTACATTTAACAATTACATTTAGGGTGTGGAAAAGTGAATTTATACAATGCAAAATATATTTTATATTCAAACAAAGTATTTCTACTCACTCAAAGTGTTTGTCTTCTGTGTAATTGTGCCATCCTCGTCCGATAACTTCAAAATAGCTTTCAAAAATTATAAAACAATCCAAACACTTTTTTCCAAAGTTAAAGATCCCACACCAATAACAAATAAATCTGACGTAATCTACAAGATCAACTGTTTCAACTGTCCGGCAACTTACATCGGTCTTACATCCCAATATCTGGAAAAAGAGAGTAAAGCAACATATCTATGGTCGCAAAAAACCCAAGCAAAATCCTACAACCCTCGCTACCCACTACTTTGAACACCAACACAATTTTGACTTCAAAAATCCAAAAATATTACATACAGAACAAAACAAATATAAACGTAATTTCTTAGAAATGGTTTATATCAACAGAGATGAACACAGCATCAATTACAGAACAGATACATGTAAACTCAGTCGCAGCTACGCCAATATCGTTGACACGATAAAGAAAATGATTTTCTGAAACCTACATCACACCCGACCGCATCTCACGATATCTGAATAATTGTCGATTAACGGTCACTAATCTCTACACATTGTTTTAAAAGATTTTTTTTACAAAAGGATAGCGCAATCAAATTTTAAATTGTTGAAAGAATAATTAAATCATGTTCAAAAAATGGGAAAAGAAATATCTTAATTTCGGTTTTATATTTAACTATTTTTATTTGGTAGTCGGTTTTAAGAATTTTAGGATGATTGATGGATCTCCTAGTAATGGGAACTCAAGTTTTTACGGTTGCATTTTTTAAAAAAGGTCATGTTTTCATATTTCGGACATCATGAACAAAAAACAGTTACACTGAGATTTAGTAAGGAAAATTGTAGAATACCTTTTTTAAAAAAATACAACCGTTTATTAGCCAAATACGTGTCGCTGCTAGCAGACCCATCAATATCATCCCAAGATATTCGTAAGTAATTTCAATAATTTTGTACTTTGTTTTTTCTTTAATTTGTCATTGATTTCTTAGATATTGGTTACACAACAGTTCTTACTGAATTTAGACAACATGCAAAGCATTCCAGCTAAATTCCAACTTTTGTTTACCTCCCTAGATTTCTTCTTCATATTCTTCAATAAGTTTTTACTGGACACCCTGTATGAAATAATATTACCTTAACACACCATACATTTCACTCACGCCAAACAAGGTAGTGCATTAATAAAGAATTTATTTGTGTAAATCATTATTTACTTTTATCAAAATGAAAATTTTAGACATTCGTGGCCCCATGCGCTCAGGTTGTCATAGTTTTATGCTTAGGCGACTATATAAAATAAAAATTGACAAGGTTGTATCTAAATGTATAAAAGTAATATCTGGAGAAGGCTCTCATTTAGGTCCCTTACTATTGTTCACCTTTACCAATGGTGTTGCTGAATGTCCTTCATAACATTTTAGTTCTTCTTCTTTCCTGATGATGTCAAATTATATCGTGTAAGTCGTTAATGTTGGAGACCCATCAATGTAAGTGTATTCGAAGTGTCGTGGGTTCGAATCCCGCTTGTGACACTAGCTTTTTCATTTCAACCAAGACCTTATATAAAATGATTAATTAATTGAAAGAAGTAATTTGGAGATTCGGACCGCTAAATATAATTGACTTAGTAAGTGAAACGAAGTATATCGTCACTAACAGCTCTCCGTGGCCACTTCAAACGTCGCCGAGAATCGAATCCTGATTACATGACATTTGAAAAATGGCGAAAACGAAGGAAAATTAGAAATGTTTTAGGTTGAGATGGGGAGTTGGTGTCCGAGTGGATCGAAGTCACGATAGCTAAGTGGATAGAGCAGCGGCGTATTGAGCCGAAGATCGTGGGATCGAATTCCGCTCGTGACAATACCTTTTTCATTTCAACCAAGACATCACATAAAAAGATTAATTAATTGAATTATTCATAAGCATTATACTATTGATTTGTTTAATTTTAATAAACATACAGTAACAATACTTTATAGAGCTGAAAATGTGTAAATAATTTTTGGTTATATTTTTTAATTTTTATACAGAATAATTTTAATATAAGTTTGGTGATTAGTGACTGTAATCGATAATTATTCAGAAATAGTGAGATGAGCCCTGAAGTTGATCTCAATAAAGATCGAAACATTGGCACGATAAAGAAAATGTTTTTCTGAAACCTACATCACACCACACCGCATCTCACGATTTCTGAATAATTAAATTTTAATATATTTTACTTATTTTGAATGGATGGTAATTGTAATTTCTGTCCTATTTTTTTTATTGGGTAGTATTTTGGAAAAGCTGCAAAACCCGGAAACTTATATTTTTGGTCTAATTTCTCAAAATCTGAAAGGTTTGAACTAAATTTCTATATGGGAAATGAAAAAGATACATATTTCAAATTACATGATACTCATTATGTACATTTTTTTAAATTGAAACTTGCAACAGTGCAAACGATTTTTAAGCTCAATCTGCCTGTTTTCAAAAACTAATTCCGAACATGGTTTCTCGGAAAAACGAAATCTCTAACTTTTTCAACAGTTATACCCATTTATTTATCAATAGAAACGTTAAGGGTTGATAAAAAAAAAGTTGATAAATTGTATCACTCCTTATATAAATATATTGGCATCTGTTCTTTTACTTGTATGGTAGTACAAATAATATATTTATAGTTTGTTTTTATGTATTGGACTCATGCCTGTACGTTTTTTTAAATAATTAGTTTGGTGGTTTTTTTGATAATTTTGGTATGACAGACTCATCTTGCCTTATAGTCATATTCATTGGGTTTACGTAATTTTAATGCATTTATTTATATCTTCAGTAACCTAATGTAATTACTGGTTTATATTACTCTCTAACGAACGAATTAAAAAATAAATATTCAGAAAGTCAGTAACTAATAACAAAACAAATAAAAGTAGTTTGGTCCTTTCCGATCAATTTGGTAGACCCCTTGCTTATCACTACTTCAGTGGGTAGAGTTGATGTACAGATCCACTACTGAAAATGGCGATAAGCCGAAGTGCGTTTAACATTCAAATACACTTAGGAGTGAAAGTCCAATATCAACGGAATGGACCAAAATAAACGGTGAATAAACCAATACCAAATAAACCAAAATAAATTGAAGATTCTGAAGAAAAAAAAACTGTAAAAATGTTTCATGTATAATGCTCACAAAATTGGTACATGAAATCATCAATGTTTATTTTTAACCTAGAACCATGGCTGGTGGCTCTCAAAAGTAAACTTTATGCTTGATTACAACAGCGCGAAAAGTTTGAATGACGCGTATGCCGATTAAATAATTCATATTTTTTAAATGCACAGGAAAACTTTTTACATAAAATTTGCATGTGACCTTAAACGTTTATTTTAGAAATTTTACTTGCAATTGTTTAACGGGGTAGAAACACCGACCGAGGTCTTTTGCTTCATGGTGTTTTCTATACTCGAGGATCATTAGAAGCCGCCGATTCATTTAGGAAACCAGGGAGGAGCAACATGTGGAAAAGAGGAGGCTTATTGTTTCGCCCCAATAAGGGCGAATCGTTATTTGCCTGTTGTGTCAGAGGCATCTGTCAGTGCAGCTGGGCAGGGGTTCTAATATCTCCACCCCCACGACTTTGGGGTGTCTGCGATCATGAACTCTTAGATCGTTATTGAAAATTATTTGAAACCAGCGAAAGGTTTTTGTTAACAGTTCTTCCGTAGAATTTAATAGATTTAAGTTTTTTATCGGACTACGTTGATGTCAACCGATCTCGTTTATTATGTGTGTATGTGTAGTAAACAGCAGTAACTCCTGTCTGTCCCTCTTTCTTTTCATTTTCTCTCTCTCTCTCTCTCTCTTTCTCCCTCTCTCTCTCCTCTCTCTCTCTCTCTCTCTCTCTCTCTCTCTCTCTCTCTCTCTCTCTCTCTCTTATGTTCTCTTCAATTATAACTCAGATAATTATTTTTCAGACTTGCATGTTTCAAGAAGGTGGAAATTTAACATAAATATTATTTGTACAAGCTTTTTGTTTTGTTTTATGTTTAAGTTTGTATCAGAGAGTTTTATTAACTTTTATTACTTTCATTATTTGTAACAAAAGTTTCAAAATCCTAATTATTAATATTTTTGAATAGTTAGTAACCGAAAAGACCAATTGATAGCAATTCAGTCTTAGTTTTACATTTGGGATGATCTTTGCAATATTAATTACATGCATTTATAGCTCAATAATGGGGGCGTTTTGTCTGTGAAAGCCATATATTTTCACAGAACCAAGCAAAATTTATTTGAGCTTTAAGCACGAACTTTAGAACCTCGTAAAAGTTTATCTTCTAGGTGATATTGTATTGTGTTTAGTTAAGATTACAAATAAAATACAAAACAAAAAAGCAATTGCATCTCATATTGTGTCAATGCTCTTTCTATTGGTGCAATCACATTTACACCAAGTTTATTTAAGAGATACGGGGAACATCAAATAAAGTTGTGGAACATTCAAGTAAACTGAAAAGTAAAGTTTCTCGAATACAAATATGAATCAGACTCGAGGAAATTCAATATAGGCTAAAATCTATGCGAGCGATAAATATATCACAGGTGATTGTCGTCAACCTACTACTCATGGTAAATGTAATTTAAAAAAATCGAAGCCAATATTAAAATACAAAAAAATTGTACAAAGAATACTGTTATTTAACCAAATCAGAATAAATTAAAATATATTTATTCAGAAGTGATGTTGGATTTATATTTTTTGTCATTTATAGTTTTCATAATTGTTACATTTTTTTTAATTGTTGCTTTCCAGTTTTATTAATTTAGCTAGGACATCAATAACAGCTAGGAAATAAAAATAAGTAAAAACTTGGGTGTGAGATAGAAATGACTACTGTTGTAACAAGAATATTGATTATGTATAAGTTATAAGTTTATAACAAATCTGAATTTTCCAACCATACTACAAGTAGTCCAAATATATAAAAATTTTATTTATTTACGTTTTGCACATTTAAAAAAAATAGCAATTCAATTATTGGTATACTCTTTTATTCTCATTAAAATATCGTTGACTCGTGTATTTTGAACCGTATATCTTTCTATTATTATTCCACCGATCAATCACGCCCATGGTCCAATTATCTGCTGGATTGAGGATTAAACTTAAAAAAAGCGAAAATACAGGAAATGAGGGAAAAACAAGCTGTGGAAATAAAACAAGCCGTACGGGAAAACGTATGAAACACGTGTTCGTGCGACATCTGGGTTATTTTTACAGCCAGCCCTGTCAATTCCACGCGTACAGAATTACTCTATTATTATTTGTAATGAAAAAATAGAGACGCGGTCACCCTCCCTAGCATTACTGGGACAGACGGATGAATTCAACCCCTGCATGCTAAAAATCAAGTATGCAGACAATGCATAGAAGATATGACGTCATAACGATTATACAATAATTATAGATCATTCATATTGTCAAAATAAACGGTTGGTAAATGTTGTCAGCAATGAATTGAATGTTTCTATTTGCTAGATTTTTACAGCGAATTATTCTTTGCTAAACTAGAAGAGACACCATCAAAGTTATTAAATTTTATTCATAGTGTGTGTGTATAAACAAAATTGGGGTAAGACATGGTATATCAACAATTTACGTTACGCCGTAGAAGTATCAATGTTCAAAAACTACAACAGTTTAGTTCCTTTATAAAAACAAAAGTGAAGTTTTCTAATTTTTCCCAAACGAGGACAGAAAAATATCTTGAATACCTTTGAGAATCATACTAACATATATTAAAGCTAATTAAAAAATTCAAAGACCTAACATTTACATGTCAAAAGAATAGAAATTAGAAAATGGGAAATTTTGGGAACATACTTCAGGAAAAAACTTGCAAGACATGAGGTTAATAGAAATTTTTGTTTTAAAAAAAGAAGGAGAAAATTTATAAATGATTTAATCAGACTCGAGAAAATTTAAACTTTTCAAACTACGTTCTCATAAACCGATATTCCCGTAGAGAATCTATACATTCCTATTACGTCCAATATACCACCAACCATTACGGAACATAAAATGTTTTGTAATTTGCAGTTAACCAAACTCTACCCATAATAGTCGGAACTCCTGTCCATAAACTAGCCGAATTTATTCCTATATGGCCTCGTTTCAGATCGTAAAGTGAAAAAATATTTTCACCAAGCCGCGGCTCACGTGTAAAAATTCTAGTGGACATAGGCTGAGATTTCTGGGTATAATCGAAGCCCAACTGGGCCGTAACTGGGTGAGATATGAACAAATACAAATCAGTGAAGTGTGTTATGTGCATTCCCTCCTAGTCTTTCATTATCTCCCCTTCGCTCTCCCTTGTTTACTGATTCAATATATTTTTGGACTGTTTATTTACAGCATCAAATCCATTATGCCCCTCTTTCACGTATCCTCTCTCCCTTTAGCAAATGTATTTATTAATTTTATATACAATAGGCCCTTCTTTGATCTCTTTCCAACTGAAAACAGGCCTAGTTAATTGCTTTTCTCACATCATAAAAATATCATAAAAAATAAATTAATAATAAACAATTATAGCTTTTGATTTTTCATTTCTAAAAAACCTTAATATAAGGTATTGGATGAGATAAAAATTCAATTAATCAATTGAAAGATTTTATTTCGTCAATCGGACCACGAAATCTAATGGGTTTCTGAAAAAGATCATACAATTATGTTTTTGGCCAAAACTATTGTGAAAAAACTTATTTACTATAAAAACATTTCGTGTTGTGAAAATAAAACACACAAAAATGATTCAAACATGACAAATATGAAAAATGTTTACATTGGTAAATATTTGGCCTACATTACATTGGTAAAAATGTTAAAATACTATCTTACTCTAGAGGAAGAAAAAATTCCCTGTATATTAATCGCAAAATAACAAGCCCATATTGTTCTTTTACGAAGTAAAGAACTATTTGACCGCAAAAATATCAAAATAAACAAGCGGAAAATTTCAAGCATATTCTTCTTTGGAGCAACTTGTACTAAATCAAAATAAAACCTACAGCTGTTCTTGAGTGCTCTAGAAGTACAAAATACTAAGCATAAGAAACCTCCCACCATAAACATTTACTTTTGCAGCCTGTTAATGTAATCTAGCCTAAATGGATCAAAATGCTTAAAATTTATAATGAATTTGGAAGAACTTAATATGTGAGTATTTCTAATTTTGATTCCTTAAGCGCAATAAATTATTATGATATTTTAACTCATTTAAATAATAATTATTAAATTCTATTTCAATATTGGCATATTGGTTGATATCTAGTTACACAATACAAAACATCAATCGTTGCTTCCATCCATGAAACAAAGAAATATTTAAAAGAAACTATGTATTATTTAAAAAGCGTTATCGTTTAATAATATTATTTAAATAATAATTATTTAATTCTATTTCAATACTGCTATGTTGGTTGATATCCAGTTACATAATACAAAACATCAATCATTACTTCCATCCATGAAATAAAAAAGCATTTAAAAGAAACTATGTATTAACTAAAAAGAGTTATCGTTTAAAATGAACGTAGAGAGTGTGAATATCAGAAGAATCATGTCATACCTTAATCAATTTGTGCAACGATAGATGAATAAATCCAGGCTTATTAACCGGCCATGCAGCCTGCAAAACAAAATATAAAAATTAGAAAAAAGATATTTTGTTGTACGTAAAAAATAGTTTTTTTTCGATTGACCATGCTTATTGGACAAATTATAATATATAATACAAAACTTTTTGTATGTTAGGTTCATTACCAATTGAACACAAATTGCATTGTTTAAAAATAATCCTAGAAATCCAATATGCTCTTTAACAAGAATATATAATTATAGCTAACTATTGGGTTGTCCGGAAAATAATGCAGGATTTTGGTATTAAACAAAAAAAAAGAAACTAGTTACTTTAAAGCAATGTTCTTTAATCAAAATAATTTCCCATACTCTCNATACAAATGAGTAATCCTGTAAACGTAAACAGAATATTTTATATAGATTTTTTTTAATGAAAACTTAAAATCCTGCATTATTTTCCGGACAACCCAATACTAAAGTTAATATGATTATAATTATTCAGAAATCGTGAAATGCGGTCTGGTGTGATGTATGGTTCAGAAAAACATTTTCTTTATCGTGCCAACGTTTCGATCTTTATTGAGATCATCTTCAGTGCCTGGGATTTAAAAACATTGTTTAAATTTAACAAGGAAGGAAGTCGGTATAGAAAAGACATTTTTGTATAAGACGTCGGCTTCTTCGAGGTGAAAAGAGCCGACGCCTTATACAAAAATGTCTTTTCTGTACCGACTTCCTTCCCCACCCCTTCAAAATCCAACGTATATAAACATAAAACAGCAAAATCTCCCTGACACTCTCAACACGACACGCAAGAATGGCACAACTACACAGAAGACAAACATTTTGAGTGAGTAGAAATACTTTGATTAAATATTAAAAAAATATATTTTGCATTGTATAAATTCACTTTTCCACATCCTAAATGTACTTGGTAAATGTAAACAATGTTTGCAAATCCCAGGCCCTTGAGATTATCTCAATAAAGATCGAAATGTTGGCACGATAAAGAAAATGTTTTTCTGATACCTACATCACACCAGACCGCATCTCATGATTTCTGAATAATTATCGATTAACGGTCACAAATCTCCACAAATATGATTATAGTTTTGTGCATACGTGCTTAACCAATTAAATTCTCTGAAAGCAATTCTATCTAAAAACAACATTTAAAAATGCGACGTAATCATAAAGTTTTAACGATTTTGTACATGCATGTACATAGTATTTATTACTTTTATATAACAAGGCATTAATAATGTTGCAACTGTTTTGCAGGCCAACTAGACAATTTTCGTACTTGTTTTTAATAAGCTCCAACCTTTTTGCACACAAAGAAAGGGATCTGTTAAAATTCCGAGTTTTAGAAGTGCTTCAAATAATATTTTGAAATTAGCGAATCGAGCGTTAAAGTTAATCTTGGCCTACAGTGTTTAAAGACTTTCATCGGTTAGTTGGCAGGAATATCATGATTTAGATTTTTTAAATAGAGCCTTTTCCTTTTGTTTATTATTATTATATTACTTATGAAATATTAATAATTATTGACCGCATCCCTAATCTGGAACATACTAATGATATCCTGACGGTCGATTCATCCTTCATTCATTAATATTTATATAATTATTGTAATTATATATTATATATTCCCTCATAAATTACATGTCATGTCCTTCACAATCGACTTTACTTCGCGATTCATGTTAGACGTCAAAATCAGGAGATACGTTTATCCCTTTGTTTTCTCATCCCGTAGCACATCAATAGGGAGAATTTTTAATATACTTTTTTTCACCGAAACATCCAGGCGTGAATAAACGTCATGGCCAGGTGGGAGGCTATTTATACAGGCGGCGGTGTCATCCTATGGATATTAAAGTCTTATTTATTATCAAGTTTTTTTAATCGCTTCCATTGTGGAGAGGGCAGGGGATTTCTGAAAGGTAAATCACAATGAGGTAGATCGGCCGGGGAGGTTACCCCACGCCATGCAGCAAGCCCTGCACAGGATTTGCCAGACATGACAGGCGTCGGCAGCAGATGACGTCAGATTGATGGATGACCTTTCATTGCTATGTGACGTCATTAATTACGAAGGCCCCATTGTTGTTTCCAACCCTCAGCCTCTTGTGACACGGCAACATATAATTGACGCAGTTTTCTCACATCTTTGAATCCGAAATCCTATCAATCTTACAAGCTGAGTTACGCTGCTTTTTCATTGGCGTCCAAAACATATCAACAGGGGTCATTGACGTCGTTCAACAAGGGGTTGTTGATGAGAATCCTCAAGGGATGATTCTTCAAATCACGTACATGAATTTAAACGTCAGTTTCACATCGTTCATTCCGGAGCCATGTCACGAGTCTCCGTAATTTTCCACATCCCAAATTAATTCACGATCAGGGCTTATTTTCACATGATCTTGTTTACGTGTCTGTTGAAAACTATATCGAACTTTAGGACTGAAAAGTCAGTGTTCAACAAAACATTCTAACACCAATGGAATGTTAACTGCTTATAATTCTTGCCAAAATTCTCGATGCGCAATTCTATGGGTTCTCCCAAACTGCCTTCCTATACAGGCCTACAAATGTGTATATATATATATGTGTGTGTGTGATTTTTTTTCCTTGTCGTTCTAACTTTTGACTAATTGGAGGTAGTTTATAATGCATGCACCAAAGCGCTGTTACTCGGTAAATCTGAAGACAGGATAAAGTGCACTACTTTACTTTTTATACATCAGTGATTTTCCGAAAGCAGATGGAGTACAAATTGCAGAGTTTCCAGATGCAACCATCATCCTTCGAAAGGCTTGTACCAGGTATACGAATGGTAAAAAATGGAGAATAAGGCTCAGACAGCACAAATAAGTATATATAAATTTAACAGACCAAAATGGGCCATGTTGGACCATCCAATAACCTTATGTGCCAAGCTGGGATGGAAAGAGCAAGTGGATAAAAAAAAATGACAGAAATAAGTTTAAGGAGCATGCGGCCCCAACCTTACTATACAAAATAAAATATTTTTAGACAAACAAGTACTGAAGCCTAAGTGAACTATTCAACTGTGGGTTTGTATCAAACAAAGCCAATATTATACAAACACACCAAAATAAAATCTTACTTAGCATGGAGAATGGACATTGGCTAGTAAAGAATAAGGACTTACATAGGGATCTTAAGATCGGAAATACAAAGATTTGCCGCCAAACATCGCCTCACCCAGCACGAGAATGTTGAACCAATCACTCACACAATCGAAAAACCGTCACAAAATTAAAAAGAACGAAACCATATGAACTAGTGTAGTTAAAAAAAAAAATTGTGAATAGTGAAGTGCAAATTTTGTTGTACTAATGGGTTTATAAGAAGGTAAACATTCATTTATTCTGTATATATTATTGTTTGATGATTCATCTAATGAAACCAGTTTTAATAAATTAATGTTTAAAAGTTCATCTATAAAAAAATTCATTTATACATTTTAATTTTCTTTTTAATTAGAGTTAATTTTCTTCAACAGGTAAGTGGAAATTCATTTATACGAAAAGTCCGAGTTCTGATAATTTCTTTTAAATGATAAAATTAAAAAAAAAGACAAACAGGAGAGAAAGAAAGTAAAAGAGGGTGATAGAAGTAGTGGTGCGGAAGGGAGATTTTATGATGCCGTTGGTGGGCGGTGGTGTGTATGCTTCCCGAGTACCCATCTCCGGCCCATTCGTCGAATGACAGTTCAATCCATCAACCGGGATTTGTGAACTAAGATACTGGAAGATCAGGCAAATGACGCTCAGCCCGAAAGGGGGATTTGACTTTTCAACTCGTCAAGGGAATCGGCTATTTCCAGCGAAATTAAATTACTTTAGGTGGTAAACTTTCGCAAGACGGCTTGACTTGATATTGATTGACGTAAATTAATAAAATTATTTTTATGCACTGAGATTCTTTTATCCGGATCGTTTATATAAAGTAGGTTGAACTTATTAACATTTGTCATTATAGCTAATTCATCAACAATGTTGTCCTTGTCCTTTTAGGTTTGTAACAAACCAAATGATTATAATCTAAAGTGATTGATCAAAATTGGGAGTTTACTAGCGTGCTTACTCGATTGGATGATAAATTATCGACACGATTCGTGTCACTTACTTCCTAAAACATATTGACGTTATAAACTACGTAATGTAAAATATCATATAAAAATAAATATTGCCAAGAAAATAGTTGTAAAGACTCTTTTTTTCAGATCAAAAAACCAATATAAGAAATGTCTATCTTCGTTCACAGTATTGAATAATATAAACAAAAATCTTACAAATAGAAACAGAAATAGCTACCAGTTTCCTGAAAGATGAGAGAGGAATAAAAGGAAAGTGGTTATTATATTATTTGACGAAAATTACACAATATTCATTGATGTGTGCATAAGTGGGCGTAAAATGAATTATCTTTTTTAAAGATACAAATCGATGCAGGCTTTCAAACGTATAGAAATATTACACATAAGAGAGATAAAGAAAATGAATGGATCAATATCGTTTTATTTAAAAAAAAATCGCAAATTTAGGGCGCGAACCTTTCTTTCGATTGTAAAGAAAGAAACAGAAAGAGAGCGGAAGGGAGAGTGGGGATGAGAGAGTGAGTGAGAGAAAGAAAGATAGAGATAGATAGATAGATAGATAGATAGAGAGAGAGAGAGAGAGAGAAAGAGAGTGAGAGAGAGAGAGAGAGAGAGAGAGAGAGAGAGGGGGAGGGAGAGGATGAGGGCGAGGGAGAGGGTGGAGAGAGAGGGAGGGAGAGAGAGAGTGAGAGAGAGAGAATGATGGGGTGTGATATAGTATCACAAGGATTTGTCTGTTTTAGTATAGGAAGTAGTGGATTGTTTGTACTTTTCAGCCCTAAGATGGGCTCTCGTGAGTTGGTTCATCTGTCGTGATCATTCGGATATCTGTTACGCTGCCAGGTTGTCCTGTCTCTTCTCTTTACAGTTAGTAGTAGCCGAATGCGTGAAGTTAAAAGCAATTGTCGGTTATTTCGAGGTTGTGGTAAGGCGGTTGACACCCATGCTCCACGGGTACACCATTTTGTAAAATCGTCTACAGCTTGGCCAGTCTCTTCTGTAGTTTTTAGAGATGTGTGAAGTTAATATTATTGTTTAAAAAATTTCCAATCCGTATGTTCATTTATTAGAGAAGGAAGCTTTTGGTATAACGAAGGAACATTATTAAGGATTAATTAAGCGGACTATGATCAGAGGAAAATAAAAAGAATTGGAATTAACCAGATGCATTGAAGACAAACCGGGTAATACATCATAACCTTTAGGAGTAAGTTTTGGCCGATATGTTTGGTTCGAAGGTGTTATTACTGTGGTTCTGGTTAAAGGTTCCGCCCACGTGGGTTAGAAACACGGTAACCCCATAGTGGGCGCTTGGCGTTGAAGTTGCAATACACAGCTGCAATATTCGATTGAAAGGAGGAGGTGTTTAATATTGATATTCCTTTCTATAAGGTAATGGAAGTGGGCATTAGTGTGTATGCAGTGTAATACGTGTTCACCAAGGTGATAAAGAGCGACGAATGTATATAGCGTGCCTCCTCGTGCCTATCAGAAGGGTGATCTGTCCTGTAAGTAATGTATTCTTTGATAGTAAGAAAAGACTTAGTTGTTTAATGTAATTCAGCAATCAGTGCTATGTCAATTGGTTTGTCATGTAGTACTATGTCTAGTTCGTCTTTGTGGGAGCTCAAACCACTAGCATTCCAAAGAAGAATGAGTAATAATTGTGAAGGCATGTGTAACGGGCTAGTTTTGGAAGGATGGAAGGATGTGACTCACTACACTCGTGAGGAGTGTTAGAAGAGGTGTAATAAGTGTTTTCAAATCAATAAGGAAACTCGAAATAAGTTATGTTATATCGTTGTATGAAGAAGGAGATAGAATGAACGTATCAGCCGGAGGGTTTAACGATTACTTCGTCGCTCGGTTGGAAGAGAAATGGCGTTGCTGTCGTTGCGGAGGAACTGCAGTTTGAGTGTCTTCTTTCTCTTATTCTTTTCTTGCGGAGGATGGTCCTCTCTTCAGGGGTTATAGTTCTTTGTGGGAGGTAGTTTCCCCCCACGGTAGTTTGCAGTGTGGTTATGTTTGCAATGCATACAATGAATGCGATGCAGAAAAAATTACACGACAGTATTTATCTATTTCGATCATTATTATTATCTCTGATCTTGTTTATTTATATTTTGTTAACTAGTTTCAAGGGCCCTGCGAAACAGCATTGTTTCAAAATCATTTAGCAGAAAAATAATAAAATAGTAAGAAGGTGTGTACAATTATGGCGCTATTAAACAGGCTTTTAATATTTACGTTTTTTAGCATAATTGGTTAAAAAATAAGTAATAAATAATAATATTTCAAGTTTTCTGAAACAATGATTTAGAAAGACTAAATCATTGTTTCAGAAAATTTGAAATATTATTATTTATTACTTATTTTTTAACCAATTATGCTAAAAAACGTAAATATTAAAAGCCTGTTTAATAGCGCCATAATTGTACACACCTTCTTACTATTTTATTATTTTTCTGCTGAATAAATAAATAACGAAATATAATATTAGTTTTTTCTCAAAAATCAAAAAAAAAAAAAAAAAACTTCTGCGGGCTTTCCGAAACGATTGACCGGTAAATCAGGATAAGGCCGAACTTAATTTAGCGCAAAGTTTATTTAACGTGTTATTGAAAAAAAAGTTCAAACATTTCAAAACGCAACTCTTTCGGAACAAATAGAAATCCCTTCAGAGGATTGGGGAGGGAATCGAGTATTCTAATTACCGGGCTCTTAATAAATATTTTGTGAGATTCGGCTAGGATGATCAAAGTGGATGGAAAGGGAGAGGAATAAATTAAAAACGATGTAAAAGCAGAGTAATATTAGTATAGAAAATTGGATAATGAATTCGTTATCGAGGTCCGATACTGAGCCCCGACCGTCTTAATTACTTTTCCTAAATTAATCAACATCCTAAAAGACTGTTTTAGGTATCTGCAACTAATTAATATTTTTAGACGTACTTTGACGATGGTTGTTAATGTTAAATCTAGATGGAAAATATATTTTTTGCGCACTAAATTGTGCAAGTTAGTACGTAATAATAACAGACTAAAAATTAATTAAATGATGGTATTTGATAATAAATCTTTTTTGAAAAGGTTATTAGAAATACTACTAGGAAAAATATATTTGTATAAAAGCATGATGTATAAAATGAATTTCAAAAACATTCTGATAAAAAATAAATGCCGGCAGCTAGTTAATTGAAGTGAGTTAATAAAATAAAAGAATAATAATAATAAACGTACAAATATACTTTTTCAAAATAGAAAGCGATTATTGAGTATCCCCTCTATACGGTTAGCCCCAAGGCTCTAGCATCTCTCCTATCCTTTTTTCCATTTATATGAACGACCTGCCCGACTCCATCCAGTCCTCTAACTAATTCCTACACGCCGATGACTCCCAACTATACATCTTTCCACCTTTCCGATCTTCACACGGACATTCTCAAGATCCAAAAAGACCTAAACTCCATCAACGAATGGGCTAGTCCTCAATCCGTCCAAATCCACCGCCATAATTATCGGGTCCAGGGAACTCCTCAATTCCCTCCCCAGCATCCCATTCCATCGCATTCCCTTCTGCTCTTCGGTTAAAATCCTTCCCTGGAATCCTCACATTTCCCAAATTTCCCGCCATTGTATTGCCTCCCTTAGCCTATTTCGTCGGTCCTGACATCTCTTGCCTTTCTCCACCCGCAAACTCCTTGTATCTTCCCTTATACCTCCCTTCTTCTATTACAGCTGTGTGGCATTCTGTGGTCTCTCGGAGGGGGGGAACGCGCGATTGAAGCGTATTATGAATTGTTGCGTTCGACACCCCACGGGGGTCCCGGGTGTCGGGGTTGTATTCCAAAATTTTCTGGCTCTACCCCTCCTTCCTTCACAGTATTTCCTATGATGCTTTCTTTTTCCAGTCCATCCACACTAGTCGTCCTCTTTACATCACCCAATTCCTCCAATTCAACTCCTCACATCTCACTCGTAACACCCGCTCATCCCCAATCGACCTTATCCTTCCCCAACATACAACCCATACCTTCGAAAGATCCTTTCTGATCCGAGCCTCTAAACCATGGAACTCCATTCCCCTTTCTATTTGTCACGCTGCCTCCTTTTCCTCCTTTAAATCCCACCTGTATAATCACCTCCTTTCCCTCCAAGCAGAGACCTTACGTTAATATTTGGTATTTTTGATTAATAGGCTTGTTATTTTTTCTTATGGCCTGCCTTACTGGTATACATTGTGCCAAGATTTCTATCTCATGTTACTTTTCATTTCATAGAAGGAACTTCCTTTATTTATTTGATGTACATTATTCTTAGGGGACAACAGTCCCAGAATAAAGTTATTTTTCATCTTCTTCTTCTTAATATGTGTAAAGGATGATGGAGGAATATCACGTACTTCTCTACCTTACCAAAATAGGAGACAATGTATTTAAAAATGAGGGAGAGTATGAATGGATTTGGATTTAGAAACTAATTCTTAGGAAGTTGAAATGACCTAGTTAATAATATTTAAGTTACTCGTTCGATTTATGCGTTACCCTGAAGTCTGAGTTCGAATGGGTGGGGAACTGCATCGTTGGATGCTGATGACAGCATCTACCCCGAAGCCCAACCACAGTGGATCAAGATTTGCCCCCAGTCTGCCAACTCCTGGAGTGGGTGATTTCGAGGCATGCCGGAAATTTATTATAAATTGCAAAAGTTGGGGTGTCGGAGGACTGCGAGAAGTAGTAGGCTCACCATTGCACACGTATGTACATACAAGTGTGGATTTGAGCTTAACAAATCCAAATCCGAACTGTAAGTAAAGAAAATTGTGTTATTTGATGCGATAAAATATACAATATTACATTATGTACATCTTCACGTCAATTATAGATATATCTTTTTAATTATAATTTAAAATGTTTTCACCATTTTTTTCTTTTGATACTGGCGGGAAAAGGAAAAGAAAGATACTTCAAAAATATTTTCCCATCTCTGTGGTGTAGTTCTGCCCTTTGTTCGAATGGTTCTTTGTAACTTTGGACTACTCCTTTCAATACCCCATGGGATCTTACAGAAAAACTTTCCGCTGAGCGATACTGGATTTTGTTTCCGAATGTTGTTTTTATCCTCTTAAACCTTCTTCATTTATTCAGCGATTCTAATATTTTAAAAATTTTGCTGGCCTATTTTACAATTTAAATTCTTTAAAAGCCAATTTATAATAGTACATGACCGTTATAAATCTGTTTGATGGACTGCTGTTACTGTAAGAATGTTACAACAAAATTTTGTTATTAGCAAGAGTTATTCTTCAACAAAAATGAACATTTAAATTTTTACAAATGGTAGAAAAGGTATGCACAAATATTAAACATGTAAATGTATGCTGCATGATATATTTTTAAATATATTGTGTAAAGGTTACCTTTTAGGACAGCAGTGACTCCCGCAGGGTATTTTTCTAAATCGTTAATTTTTATAATTAACTTCTTGTAGTATTAACGGTCGGAGGTATTTTCCAAATCAATTAAATCTGCGGCTAGGCCAATTAGCATAATTCCATTAGAGGTAAACACAACTCAAAACTACCAATTACGATTTAGCCACTCATCTTTTTGAAATGGAAATAGCGGCTGATCGCACCCCGACGCGGTCGTTTTTATTTATGACCAAATGCGAATTTCCAGCAGTGGTGGCCTTTTAGCGCGGGAACATCCGCTGATTTATATGGCAGGGGGGCCCTTTGAATCGCTTTCTGTTTTGAATAACTAATTAACCTTTCTGGAACATTTTACCAATTATATCCTGTCCGACTTTAATTTGGACAACCGATTAGCGAGCGCTAGGCTTGAAAGGGGATTTCGTAAAACAAAAATACATGCGTGATTTTTTTAACCTTTACCAATACACTAATTTTAACTAAAGTATTTTAACCAGTGATCTATTAAAAATATAATAAAGTTGGAACTTTTAAACAATAAACTAACTAACGGTTAAACTAGAACGGTGGTTATATAACGGTAAAACAATAGATTGAGGAGATTTTTTGGGCACCCTCAACACACCACACAAGAATGACACAACTACGCAGAAAACAAACACTTTGAGCCCTGAAGATGATCTCAATAAAGATCGAAACATTGGCACGATAAAGAAAATGTTTTTCTAAAATCTAGGTCATACCTGACCGTATCGCACGATCTCCAATTAATCATTAACTAATGGTCACTAAACACTACACAGACACACACACGTTGTAATTAGTGTTAAGAGCGTCAGATGAAAAAGTAGAATTGGATTACATTGGCCCGTGCGATTCTTTACAAATTTATAAAGTAACGTTTAAGGATCCGTTTGACAAAGTTCATAACTCACGGGTTGTCGTACAAGATCAAACGAGGAACATTTCACGTGGCCATGGACTTACCTTTCTGTCAAAGGAGGCAACCCATTACTCAAAGCGGCTGAGCTATGAGGGAGCTTTTCTGATTGATTTACTCGCGCCCCTGTGAAGTCAAGTCTAATAGTACAGACTTCCAGAGAGCAGATTTACAGGCGATTCCTGTTCTAGCGGTAATCTACGCCATTTATTGGGCCTCGAGGGCCAAAATTGGAAATGGGCCGCTTTCAATACCTGAGGTAATATTTTACGCAGATTGATACGGGGAGGTTTTCTAATTTAACCAAATCCTACAACTCCGTTCCACATAATTTTGCTGGAATACATATTTCAAAGCTACATCCATCTTCGTCTAAGGGAAGTAAAAATCTGAATGTATTCAGAAATATAATGACAGTAATTTTTACTTAATTGTTTCGCTCGGATACGATGAAAATGAATTATAGCTTTAAATTTTCAAAATCGAAAAATATACTTTCACTGGAAAGATGGAAAGAAATAACAAATGGGCAGTCTGAAAGTATCAAAATTAGAAAACACTAGGATCACAAGAGTTTAGTTAATGAGTTGTTTTTCTTCAGATCACAACAATTTTTGACCTGGAATAATATGTAGTAAAACAATTAAGGAGACCATGCGAACCAGGTTTAAACGAATAACACTCACCTGTTTGGGAAATTCTTTTTCCTCCCGAAAGGTCACGAAAACATGATTTGTTTTGTATACAGCGAATATTAACAACATTTTTCATGTTGTCATATGAGTGGTGGTGAAATATGAACAATATAATAAAAACACAGATATGTGTATATACATAGGTGTGAGTTTGTGTGTGTATGTGTGTGTGTGTGTGTGTGTGTGTGAGAGAGAGAGAGAGAGAGAGAGAGAGAGAGACAGACAGACAGACAGACAGACAGACAGACAGACAGACAGACAGACAGACAGAGAAACAGAGGGAGAGGGTTTGTATGTAAATTGTTCACATAGGGCGTGCATATGGTAAAGGTAAAAGACGCGATGTTCTTTTTAAATGTATAATAAAACACATTTTGTATATAAATAAAAACACAAAGCATATACTAAAATATAAAATTTCCTATTGAAGTAGCAGAGTGGTAAACTTGACTTTTACGAACATTTTGATCTACCTATCCTCGTTGTCTTTATTTGTCCTTTTTTCGACGGTTTTTCGTCGTTTTCATTGCTGGGCTCTGTTGCTAAGTAGCATTTAAAAATTATAAAACCATAAATAAATGACTAACTACCTTATTTGTGTTAGTACATAAATTGATAATAATGTTAATATTTAACATTTAAACAATTAAAGTGCTTGATCGAGGGGTTCTTTTTAGTGATGAGAGGTTGTCTTTCGCTGGGTAGGGGGGCTTCTGAATTAGAGTTTCTTTTAGTTATCCCTAGAGTTGGATAACAAAATTTGAAAACCGAAGTGATTTCGTTATCATTACGTAATTACTGATTGCTCAAACTATGACTTAACTTTCTTTACCCATTTTTTAACAGATTTTTTCAACTTATCAATAAGCTTTTTTTTTAAATGCCATTTTGATCATTCGAAACGTACCCTTCACAAGATGTCAGCTTAACAATATTAAGAAATTAGTTAAAAATATAATGACGGTATTTAAAAAATTACTAATTTGCCTGAAAAAAATAATTAAAATTTTTGAAATATGATGAATTTAATTGAAAAAGGTGATGAACTTAGGTGATGAAAGGTAAAAAAATACGATATTTGGCTTAAAAAAAAACCTATAATTTATTTTATTTTGACAATTTATTCCTAAAAGCTAGTATTGCAATATTTCAATATAAAAGTGTGTTTTGTGAAAATCAAACAAAAATAATAAGTTCCAAGCAAATAGTTATAAATGTGGGAGTGATAGTAATCACTACCAAGCATTGGCCAATTTATCAAAATATGACCTCGGGCATGAGAGGTTTGCGAACAAACTAGCAAAAGAAAATGCAGCATTAACGACCATTAGTTCAGAACAATAATAAAGCAAACCTTAACTGTGTTAAATGCAAGAATAAACCAAAGGGGGAAGAAAAGGAAAATTCCAGACGAACATGGCACGCATAGGACTCAACTGTCCTGATCACAATAAATTTTTGTGTATTTTTGTTGAATGTCTCTTTATGTACTTAGGTGATTTTTATATTCAAGCTTTTCCAACGTACTGCCGCCGGCTCATATAAAATGTATTACAGAAGAAGCTAAAAGCGCCACGAAACGCAAACAAATACAGATATGTACAAAAAAAAGTTCTAAAAGCTAGAATGTACAAAATCTTCCCAATCTATATTTTTACCGTTATATAACCACCGTTAGATTTAACCGTTCGACAGTTCAAAAGTCCAAACTTTATTATATTTTTAATATATCACTGGTTAAAATAAATCTTCAGGGCTCAAAGTGTTTGTTTTCTGCGATTATTGTGTGTCGTGTCGGGCACTCTCAACACGATACACAAGAATGACACAACTACGCAGAAAACAAACACTTTGAGCCCTGAAGATGATCTCAATAAAGTTTCCTGTATATAAAACGTATTCTGATTACTATTTTGCTCCGAGAACACAGACGTCACCATCTCTGAGTCGAAATTTATGCATCGGCACAGCTATCAAATCAGCGCCGATACCTTTATAATTTTAATCTTTCAACGTCCCTTCGCCCTTTTTCCCTCTATCGGAAAGGCACCTTGCTCAAACGACAACGGATTACACAATTAAGATGAAATTGAACAAGTTTAAACAGGGAAGGGATTCCCGGAGCGTTAAGAGGAGAATAGAAAGACGTGACTTTTCTTTTGTTGAACTTGAAAAGTAAAGTTAGATAAAGCAATAAATGCAGCTACTACATCTTTCAGATCTACTGTTAGAAAATATATTTATTTTTTATAACACAGTGGCCAAAATAAAGTTAAGTAAATTTAAAAGTTAGCAGTAAAATTAAAGTTTTTAGTAACAGTATATTATTGAAAAAATAAACTCAACGATCTCGTGATAATATTTTATTTTTGGGATAAGAACAGTAAATATATGGTATTTTATCCAAAGGAAGCAACCAATCGACTTTTATGTAATCTAGTAAGATGATGACATCGGCGGAAACTCCTGTTCAGCATACATTGGCATATCCTCAAATACTCGATTGTTCTGAAGGGCGGAGGAAATGGTGTGGGCGCACTTTTTTTATTCAAGTCCCTTTCCAGTCCATATGAATACTAAGTTTTTCGGGTCTGAAAGGTTCTGATTTGCCGACGCAACTATAAGTGGACAAATAGTATTTTACCTGATCAGAGAAAGCGGACCTCTATCTGGCGACATTAATTTTATTTGCAAGGGGATCGTGTTTCCTCCGTTTTCTTTGAGCTTTCGCCATGTAAAGTCAAGAGTACGTAGGAATAAGCTGGTATCGGTAGTATTTTATTTAGATAGGTAGATAGAATACAATTTGAAATGATCAGTTCCTAAAATTGAAGAGTTTTTCATTCCTGCCATTTCTTTTGTCTATTTATGCATATTGAACGTGCCATAATTTGTTATATATATTTTTCAATTTTTTGAAATATTTTTTTCTAAGACGTTTTTAAAAAGTTATCAGCATCGTTACTTTGAAATCAACTACACCATATTTATTAGCTCGATTCCAAATCGCGTGGCATTTTCCATTTTCGCACCAACATAAAAATATAGAGTGCTTCATGAAATATTCCGGGATGGCAACTGACGTTTCGGGCCAGAGTTATTGTGGCATAAAGAAATCATTATATGTTGCACTTAGAGGGTCAGGTGTGACTTGTTTTTAATGGCTGGGAGTTGATGGCGCTAACGAGGAACAGTGTAAAAACTTATATTTCAACACCCGTCTTTATAATGTGCTGTAAAAGCGTTGGCATCGTAAAAGAAATGAGTGAAAACATTTTGCATCGCCTGTAATAATGCTATGTTTAATAATAGACAGTTACCTGACTTAAAGCCTTCGACATAAAAAATTTAATCACAGCAATTTCACGTAAGCTCACTGAAATGTAATGAGATTCCCTTTGAAGAAAGTCAAGGTCCTATCCCTACATCTAAGACACAAATCTACATACCTATAAATTGATTTCATATTTTTATACCTAAAGAAAAAGTAAAAGTAATACATCTATCAATACATCTCTCTACTGTCTAAATCGCTCACCCTCACCGGGTTTTACTCTTTTTCCATTTTTACCGAATTTAGCTCTATTCTTCTTCAGTGAATTTTTTCGTCGCGGATATTTCTTGTCTTTCATTCTCATTATTTCCCTCTCTCTCCCACTTATTTATTCCTTCTCTCTCTCTCTCTCTCTATCTCTCTCTCTCTCTCTCTCTCTCTCTCTCTCTCTCCCTCTCTCTCTCTTTTCCATATTTTTCTTTGTTTAATTATTTAACTTGTTAATAATTAAACATTTGTTTCGCTTATATGCCGCTCTCTTAAGTAGATAAAAAATATATTTTAAAAGTTTTCCGGAAGGCGAACAGTTTTCGAAATTTAAAGACAAATAACAAGTTATTAAAAGTTTCTTATGTTAAGGCATTCCAGGTTAGAAATATGTACGTTTAGGGTGAATTTCTATGGGTTGGTTTGTTGCGGTCGAGTTGAGGTGATGTAGTAATTAGAAAGGGGAGCCCAGCAAACCCACCAATTACCTTTTGTACCACTGAACGTAAATTCCGTTCAAATATATTTATTTCTGTAAAAGCCAGCGATCTAATTAAGGTGGAGCTTCGTTATTAGTCATGGCCGTGAAAGTTACTCATGTAGTTTTCCCGTTTACAGCATTTACTAAAGCAGCGCCAGAACGTCTGTATATGTCTCCCTCTGATAATTGGCCAGATTGATCCAATCTTGTCCCCGCCTGGACTGTTGGGCGGAGGAGGGTAGATTATAATAAATCAGAAGGGTAGATGAATCCTTGTGGATCCAGTTTAATACTACTAGGAGTCAACTGCTTATCTTGGAGAGCCAAACTTTTCTATTTCCCTCCCTGCTTTATACGGCCAGCCAGTCACGGACCTCTGGGAAATATAACTGAACAAAGAGTCAAAGCAGATAGTTGTCACGACAGCCATTAAATAGTTTTTTTTACAGTTTTATACAAACAAACTGGCATCTCGTATTCTGCCTAAATAGATATCTTAGGCTATGTGTAAATACGCTTTCTGATGATTAATTTAACTGGTACTACCATTTATCGTTTAACGTTACTTTTATATATATAATCATCGTTAGTACTGAAAATTGCTTATTTTAATAAGTATAAAAGTCCGAAAAATAATACTAATACGCTGCATTGTTTATTTATTAATTTTATAACAGTTTTTTTCATTCCATGGAATATAATATAATATATCAACAGCATCAATTTAATTCGTTGCTCTGAGTGCCCTAAAAGAAATATCCTATTTTAGGACTACCTGTTCCAATTTTGTTAGTAAAGTTGGTTATGACCAGAAAATATAGACATTGGAGACTATTATATCTTTAATTTAAATGTGAAGTTGAGATTAATACACTTTTAAAAAATCTATTTTATTGTTTGAGGAAAAAGCTAGTAGTTTGAAGAATCATAGTTTAATATTTTTACATTTTATTTCTGTATTCCAGTCCTTAGTACAGGAACATTTCCATGCAAGTGTCGTTGAGTAAATAAATATTGCATTGGGTTTCTCAATTTACAATTTGAAGTTTTGAAAAATTTGAAGTTTTGAATTTATCTATATTATTTCCCATTCTGTATTTTCTAAAACTGTATGTGCATAAAGATAATGTAGTGATAGAATATTATCATGTTAGAAAATTGGAAGTTATTGTACCATTTTTCCATTATAAGACAATACTCTAACAATGTTTTGGGTGGTTTTAACGATTACCAACTATTACCAGAGTACATATTAGAAATATAATAAGGAAATCACCAGTATTATCAAAAATAGAGGAAATAAAGACAAATTTAGACACTATACAGTTAGTAAAAACACAAGGATGACCTCTTCCTTAAATAACAAACCGATCATAAGACACTCGATACTAGAAACTTTTACCATCGACGAAAGAACATTGGCATGACTGCATTGGTAAATGTTACTAATACATGTTACTTTTTGAAGAAAAAAAATGTTATCTAATTATAAACGAGTAACATAAACTGCCGAGCTATGATTTTTAGTCTAGGAATATTCACAACGTTTTTGGCAAAATTCACTTCCTGTATAGACAAACTAATTAGGCGGTGTGCGGTGATTCAGACCCTTTTTAATTTGATTGTTGAAGAGGTTTTATATTCATACTTTAATTAATATTCTCTTATATATTTGAATCTTCCATCGTTTCTAATTTCAAGGATATTTTTAATTAAAGTGATCAATAGGCGAAGTTAAGATTACATTTTCTACAGCATTCAATAAATAAAGTCTTACTAATAATATATTTGAGGGACAAATAATTTTTTAATAAATAGATCACATTGCGTTACTAAATCATAGACAGATTACTGACATATTAAACGGACCATGACTCAATAACAAAGACAAACCATAAAAGGTTATCCAACGTCTAAAGGCAGAAAATAACATCAAAAGTAAATCACCATTCAATCATATACTGTATAATTTACCCTTATTAGCCAATGAATTGTTTATTAACCCACCTTTGAAGTAATTGAAGGGGCAGTGGGTGAATAATTCAGAGAAGCAAATTTGACCTAAATGGATGATTAGACAATAAGTACTCTATGAGGTAAATTATTTACCTAAACGGAATTTCACTACAAATCACAGGGAAATATTAAGAATTATAATTATATTATTTAATGGTTTATTTATGTGTTTTAGTTTAATTGGTTGTTGGTGGTCTGCAGTTTTATATGTATATTTAAATGCGTTAAACGGTATTTTTCATTAATTTCTCATTTTGATAAACAAACCGGTTTCTCAGGTTTCTTGAAAAGTAACGCATTAAGATCTTTCTGAGTGTGAGGTCCATTATGATGAGCTTTTATAAAAATGGGATTAAAAAGTTGAGCGCGGCCCTCGTACTGGAGCCGTGGATTACATTTGATCCAATTTAAAACCTTTTAGGAAGAGCCAGGGCCCGCTTTATTCAAACTGTCAGGGTTGCGGGCAGAGGGTGTGAGAGGGCCGAGCAACCCTTTACCAACTTGGTCCGCGGACTTGGCTGTTAGTTGTGGGACAACTTTAGACTATCGGCTCCCAACTTGGTCCCACCAGATTATCCCACATCCAAACCTCACTTCCCAATACTCTTGATACTCAATACAATTGCCTTTCGAAACCGTTCTAACGCCCTAAGGATTTATACCTTTATCCCGTCTTAAAAAGTTGAAGTATTGCCAACTTTTCTGTGGCTAAAGGTTTTCATAAATCCTTAGCGTGGCACGCAACCAAAACCCCTATATAACTTTTTACAATAGCGCAGGTAGAATATTTATGTTGTTAGTGTCAATAATATTCAAAACAAATTGAAAAGTGATAGTTTGATGTCAGTTCATTGTAAAAAAATATTTTCAATGTATGAAGTTATCATAGTTATTTATTAATAAAACAATTACAACATTACACTACTAATTTTGCAAAATATATTATATTTTCATAAATTTTAAAATTGAAAATTATGAATTAACTTATCACGGAAGTTTTAATCCTAAAATTTACTTTACTAAAGTTTAGCCCTATTAAGTCACTATTAAGATTATGCTGATTTTACGAATCAACCTTTTAACTTCGTTATATTATTACAAACTTTAACAAAATTTCCTAAAACCATTGCAGATAAATTTACTACAAACCTATTTGTAACAGAATATCAAATTTTATTGAAATTGGATTACTGTTGGTATAACGATCTTTCCTAGTGCAAGCTCTAACATCATTTTTCCCAAAAGCTAATGGACCGATTTTCATAGTTTATAATTCGTTTTAAAGAAATTGTCAAGTGCATTACCTAACTATCAAACATTCGTAAGACATTAATTTATGAGGTTAATTTTTGACAAATAATTTCGAATTTTAAAATCCTTTATGTATTTTTATGGTACTTCCTTAAAACCTTTCTATTCTTTGAAATGGTATGTCTGACGTTAAAATCCTTTTAAACGTTTCGGAATTATAGCCGTTCCAAACACATATTCTGATAACGACTTCTGAAAAATCGAACAATTTTAGGGGTCAAAAATTGATAAATATAAATTAAGGCTAAAATTTATATTTAGGGATCTCTAAAGCCGCTAAAAAGAAAATTCATTAAATAATGTATGACCTAGTTTTCTTGAAAAATATTTGGTTTTTAGAAATTTTTTGGCTATTATCAATCATTGATAGCTTTACTATATTTTTATTGCAATCTACTTGACAAATGATGTAAAATGTATGGATGTAAAAAAATATATTCTCGTAATTATTATTTGGAAATCGTGAAATGCGGTCTGATGTGATGTAGGATTTAGAAAAACATCTACATTGTTTGACTCTCAACATTACACACAGTAATGACTCATCTACACAGAAAAGAAACACTTTAAGCCCTGAAGATGATCTCAATAAAGTTCAAAACGTTGGCACTATAAAGAAAATGTTTTTCTAAAATCTACGTCACACCAGAGCGCATCTCACGATCTCCAAATAATCATTAACTAACGGTCACTAAACACTACACATATATTCTCGTAGTTGATTTGAGCAATTGGAACGGAAAAATAAAAATATTAAAAAAACTGAAAATTTCAACTTATAACAATTTTTTTGCGAAACCAGGGCCTATTCACAAGTAGTGGTCCGTTATTGTGGAGTGTAGAATCACCAAAAAAAGTTCGGTTCACATCCACACTCACGAATCTGCTGGTCCTCTTGTCAGTTACTTCGTCAAGTTTTCGACGAATAATTATTTGGAGATCGTGAGATGCGGTCTGGTGTGACGTAGATTTTAGAAAAACATTTTCTTTATTGTGTCATCGTTTCGATCTTTATTGAGATCATCTTCAGGGTTCAAAATGTTTGTTTTCTGTGTAGATGTGCCATTATTGGGTGTCGCGTTGAGAGTGCCCGACGAATCTCTCCTTGATTAAGACTGACAATATTAATAATTCACAAGTGTAACAAATCTTCAAAACAACAAACGACTTGCTCTACTGAAACTTACGATTTCAAGCATAAGACTTTCTGTGTTGATAGTAGAAAGAGATGTACAGCCCGTCATTCTATGTCGGAATTTGTTGCAATTGGCGATTAACAAAGAGGAATTTTTCTTTCAAAGTAAAAAGTAAACATGACCAATTTGTGCAATGACAATGTAAGTTTAAAATTTTTTTCTGATACCCAATATTATGAATAGATTTGTACTAATTTTCAGTGATGACATAAATGATGACATAAATTATTCTGATGCCTTAAAAACAACGTTACGTTAAGTTTCTTTACATTTTTATTTCAGTTAAAACGAAGTTTGATCAAATAATTTTCTTCTCCTTCTTGTCCTTCAGTGTGATCCTTTTTAGCCTTTAGGGGTAAAGTTGTCACAGGAGATTTTTGAGAGGGGCTTCCATTCTCAGCCTGGCGTAATTAAAAGAGATTTTCCTCGTCGGCCCTCAACTTTGAAATTGTTTAAGACCGAGTAATGGGCACAAAGGAGTGAAGACATCGGTCGATTATAAATCCATTAACTAAGAAGTTCATAAAATTAGCTTTCGACCGTACGCTTGTCCTAGCTATTAAGTTATTTAAGGATGATGAGTAAATAGGCCTTACTTTGCAACCATTCCTCTTGTTTGTAAGCTTTGTCGAGCGCCTGATGTGTAAGCCTCTGGAAGCTTTTAAACAAAGTAAATATTGCCGTTATCAAATTCCATGCGGAGGTTAGCCGCAGTCGGCAAACTTTACTCCTGTATGACAATTAACACCGTGGAAAAGCGTAGACCTCATTAAGCCATTTCGCCTTCAACTACGAAGACTAGGCGGCCAACTTTCTTTTTAGGCATAATACGCTCAATTTTGAAGTGTCCTGAACTTCAAAAATGCATTAGGGCACTTCAGCCAAGAAAGTTATAGTAATGAACCGCGCATATGCCCAAGACTTAATTATTAACAATTTATTAGCACGCAAAGGAGCAAGTTTTCCCGTAGGAACTTTTAATGGAGCATGTATACATAAAGTTCAACAAGGTTAATGAAACCATATTGATATAAACTGTGCCACAATTATACAAATGTTTAAAATAAAACAATAAATTTTGTTTTACAAAATATTGGGTTGTTTCACATGTAATGTCCGATTTTATAGTTTCAGAAATTCAGAGTGAATATAGCCGTTTTCTGTTGTTTTTCCAATTGTTTACATATTATGATTAATCAGTTATTAATCATCCCCTTTTGTTTATAATGATGAGCTCCCCAATTCATTACACACTTTTTAGTATATCTCCAAATATGAACATGGAAACACGCGATTTTCGCGTAATACTTCTTTACGTGTTTTAACTCGGTGTGCAGGAAACATCGTTTGGGAAATGGAGTCTAAATGAAATAACATTGACTGTTGGTGTGCAAAGTTTTCGAAAGGGAATACCGAATGGGAAAACGAGCCCAGCGGACGACCTTTAATTGACAACGATGTCCTTGAGCTTCAGGTGGAAGAAAACCGCTATCAAACAGAGGACTAAATGCAAGTACAGCAACCCGGTCAAGACAATTAAGGAACAAAGGAAATATCTGAAAACTTGATCTATGCGTCCCTTATGAGCTCACTGAACGACAGCAGTTAAGTGTTTTGAGACATGCGTTTCGTTGCTCGCCAGGCAAAAACCGGAGCCTTTTCTTGAAAGAATAATCACTTGCGATGAAAAATGGATCGCATGTGACAATCGTCGTTGGTCAGGGCAGTGGTTAAACATCGACGAAAGACCAGATCACATGTCAAAACCAAATTTATACAAAAAAATTGATGGTGACCTTATTTCATTACTCTTTATTTGTCCGGAGGTGAGACCATTACCTCTACACCGAACTGCAAGCAAATCGTCCAAATGCATAAAAAATCACTTAAAAAACAACCTGCATTAGTAATTCGGAAAGGTCCTGTACTCATCCTCGACAACGGCAGGCCTCATGTTTCAAAACATACTGCAACAAATTGAACGAACTTGGCTACGAAGTTATTCAGCATCCACATTAATCTCCAGTCTCCAACAGATTTTCACCTGTTTAGGAATTAAGACAACTTCCTCAAAGGAAAAATTGTTGAAAATGATGATCAAGTCCAAAAAGCGTTTTCAGATTTTGTTTCATTTCAAAGCTCAAAATTCTTCAGTTCTGGTATAAAAAAGTTGGTCACGCGTTGGGAAAATGTGAAGAAAAGGAAGGGTAATACTTCCAATAAAATTATTTGGTTTTTATATAGTAATTACTAAAAAAAAGTTTACCTTTTTCTAATCTAATCTCTAAAATCTAAAAATCTAACCTCCTTTGGAAACGGGCATTTCATATGAAACAATCCAATAGGTTATATAATAATGTAAACTAGAAATTATTGTTTCTTAAATTAGTCTTTATGTATTTTTTTACAGTAACATACTTCTTTGTAGCTTCAACAATAGGTTTATAGGGCAATAAAGAAGAAGTTGCTTTTTTCGAAAAATACAAGACGCTTTTCGTTAATGTAATTTAAAAATATACACGAAAATTTTTTATAGGGCGATCCGTTTAAACTGATGGTATTTTTCGAAGGACGCATTAAACTCGAGCATGTTATATATTTTTAGGGCGGATGCGTTATAAAGATACGGCAGTGATTTCCATTTTACCCTCATTTCTAAAAGAGGGGCAACGTTGCGGTTAAACATTTTAAGGGGTCCATTAAAGTGATAGTGTTGACATATCTGTCATTTTTATAATAGGCAGTTTCGGCTTGTGATATTCAGGTGAATATTGGTTTAAAACGGGCCCATTAGTTTGCCGAAGACAAACAGTGTTAACGCTAATAAACGAGCGGAGGAAGCACCTCGCTTTCGTATTGCGTGGCCGTATCGGGCCAACATCGCAGCTAGCTTTATGAGTAACCAACCACCTGCTTGTCGATGTAGTCGGATCGTGACAAAACTCTCCTGTCTTGTAAACAGATAACTTTATCTAAAACAAAATTTAAACCTGAAGGTTGCTGTCGTTAAACAAAATAACCTACAACCGATTTACATTATAGTCTTCAAAAGAACTTTTGATTTAATACGTTATGAAAGATCGTATAGAGATAACATAGTAAAACACGCAATTTAAACTTGTAGATATTCAGAGAACTCTATTTCTTCTGAAAATCTACTCTCCAACTAATCTAAGTTAGTGGAGTAACGTCCTCCCCTTGATCACGCCAATAAATACATTCACTTAAGAAAGAAGAAAGAACATACACTGAGAAACTGAGGAGCCACAACTTCCACTTTAGAACTTGTAACAACGTACAAAACCGTCAAACCACTTTATTTAAAAAATGTATGTGAATTTAAATTGCCTAAAAAATTTATTTCCTACCCATTATCTTAAGGGTATATGATTGACCAGTGTCTTGCTTTTCATGCGGCATTTACTTTAAGTGTAGAATAAAACTATATAAGTGACATGTTTACGTATGAACATGCCAAACAGGTAAGAGAAAAAGACAGATAGATTGAAATATGGGGAGAGAGAGAGACAGAACCTGTGTGTCCCTTTGTTTTAGTTCCTTTGTTTTTTTATGTGTGATATGTATGTGTATTTTGACAATGAATGTTACTGATAGTGTTTAGTCAAAAATCAATATTTTGAAAATATCGTACTATTCTTTTTAAACACTTCAGTTTTTTAAAATATTTTTTTCTATTTTTTAATATAGACTTTACATATACATTCATTAAATAATGTTATTCGCAATTATTATGATAATTATTCATAATTTTAATTTATCATTCAAAATTTTAATACACATACCTCTATTTCTGGTAAATCAACACTTTATTTGGCTTCGTAAAAAAGGAAGGTTTATTGGTCTATAAACAAATTAGAAAAGTGAAGGCTATTTACTTCTAAACTGTCAAGCTGATAAAAAAAGCCCCCCTTGATTATAAATTCATTAAGTAATTACTAGGGAGAAACAAAAGCGAGAAAAATATATTAGCAATTAAAGGAAGAAGAAAGGATTGTCGTACATTCCAAAGTGATATCTCGTTATGAGAGGCCTGTAATTAAAAGTTGGTCTCGCAGAGAGAAAGCTACCAGTGACAAATGAAGCTTCTGCCCCTATTAAACCAGGACTTATTTACCAACTCAGTCGCCCTCGTTGACGATTTTTCATTTTAATATGACTGCCCCGAGATAGGTTGGAGGCTATTAAAATTCGAGAATCTTCAAGCTGATCCGTGTTAATTTTGTTAAAATGGCCGTTTTTCGTTATACGAGATAATAAAATTTATCACGGCAGTTCATTCTTACATCTTGTTCAACGTTTTGGTTTTATTTCTTTTGCGTACTGACAATCTTTCTCGAGTTTTGATAGAAACAAATAGGACTTGTTCGAACAGTATGTAGAATTTTGTGGCGATCGTTATGTTGGGAATGAATAGATGTGTTAAGTCATATAAGATCATTATGAATGACATAAAAACGTTAAGTTATAAAAATTTTAAATGATTTAATACTCAGTTTTTGAAAGGTATATTTCCTGCAAAATATAACTCTAAAATAGCCCTAAAAGCTCCAAGTAATTTTTAATAATACTTGACAGCATTGAAGTTGACTAGTGGAGAGGAAAATTACAGTAAAGACGAAAAAAATGTTAATATAGTCAAAACTTGTGCTTCAGTTTTGAAATGGAAAACTAGTTTTTGTACTAAAATAAATGACGTTGATTCAGAAAATTCTAAGTTTAGGGAAATTGTTTGAAAGCTAGTGTTTCCTCACATCTGCCACTCAATCTTAAAGACCTGAGCAAACAGCCTGAAATATTGATTAGAAAAGGTTAGAATATAAATATTTTAATAAAATGCCTACATTTGTGTAAGATTGAGGTGTAAGATTTTGATGTATACAAAATGCGCATACAAACTTTTTTGAATTTACATTTTACTTTAATATTTACTTAACCAAGCTTTAAAATAGACATAAATCATGGAATTGGGTAAAGATTTTGATGCATTTTCTCTCTAAATAACTAAACAACATCAATTAAGCTTAGTGTAAAAAATCAAAATCTCAAATATGAATTAACATGGTACGTGGGAGCACAGATTTAATTGGAACTTTTTTTTTCGTGATACTAGGTAAAAAATATTGAACACGAGACGGGTAAAATTATTTTACATAATTTATGTGAGTTTTTTTTTTAAATATGCTTTTTGTGCATTTATTTTATGGTTAATGTCAGTTGTTATTTGTGGTTAATGTGGTTATGTAAGTCAGTTGTTTTGTTATTTGGGTGCATACTTAGAAAAAGAAAACAATTTGGAGGATCGAATTAATGCTATTAAATGCGAAAGAAACTAGAAAAACGAAAAGACGCTATCACGTAAACAGATTTTAAAAAAGGTTCGGAGAAGTTCTAAGCACTCTCTAAAGCCTTGAACTACAAACTTAATAGCAAAAAAATAGACTTTTTTGGGTGGGATCAGTCGTTCATGTCTTTGTTTTTTGGTTTGTTGAATTAATATTTCATATCGCATTTTTTTTAAATAAAGGGGATACATTTTTAAAAGTGATAAAAAGAAAATTGCCACTAGTATTTAAAAAAGGCGACATGAACCATTTCTTCAAGAAATCAAATAAAAAGCATACAATAAAATATTTTAACGTAAATATGTAATACTTGTTGCAAAAATGTTTATTTAAAATGAAAAACCGTTTAATATATTTAATAATTATTTTTATGGTTAACACAATTTACGGATTTTAATGAAATTATATGTTATAAATTTATAATTTGATATACTATAATATAATATTATTTTATTTATATTATACATTTATGTGCGCTTAATGTGTATTATTTTTACGTTGTACGTATTTGCATCCCAATTATTTAATCAGTATTTTTTTAAATCGTAGCAGTAGTAAATTATCAAAAATAAGATCTTAATACATTAATCTTTCGTCCTAATTAACAAATGTTGCGCGTTGAATGAGAAAAAGGAGAGGAACTGTTATTACTTGGAAAAACAACCCATGAATTAGTTATTCAAGCTGTAAAATGTAGCCCGGGCTTATTTTTCTGTATTTTATTGCTTTTGGGATTGCGTCAAACATACTTCCAGTTTTGAATTAGGGCAGGAGAGCTGGTATTATTTTGGCCGTGTATTTCGGTGGTTCCAAGGGACGGTGAGATGTTTCATTTCTTTACTTTTCAGTTCTCTCACGTCTCTCTTTCTCTCTCCCTATCTCACTTTCCCTCTGGAGATGGCTCAGCGGGGAAAACTTTAATTAATTTTACCACACCATAAACTAAAGTGGCCGACGCGAGGTATGCGGGGTGGCCGCCCGTTTTGGAAATGTATTATCATGCTAGCTCGGAAAATTACATTCAAAGTGTAGCTCTACGTTCAGTTCATCCCATTTTTTACAAAAACTCTTTAAAAACACTCCTAAGCGTGTTTGTATCAAGATTTATTCGAGTCCTTTTGAAACTTCTTGATAATGACTGTTGTGTTTTTATTTTTTATTTTATTTTATTTTTTTTTGTAATCCATAACCAACCCGGCGTTCCTCAAGAGTCCTATACCGGCGGACTGCGCCAATTTACTAAAATTTTGTTTTTAAGGCAGGAGGGGAATATATAGGTAAACTATACCTTCCTCATGCCTTACCAGGTTAAAGCGGAGGCGAGAGAAAGTCCAGGGTTTTTTCTTCTTTAAAACTCTTACAACCCTAATGAGTATCTTGTTGTATCTGTTCCCTTTGAAATAATGTAGAGGACACTATCCTGGATTGAAGTTAATTGTGCACATGTTTGTGTATATCCAATAAATAAATAACATTAATTAATAAATAAATAATAAGGACTAATTACACCGACGATTGAGAATTACTTGTTCATAATTTTTTTTTACAGAAGAATACAGTAAATAAGGATATTTTAGAACATTTTATTGGGTAGTGCGCAGTTTCTGATTACGCTGATTCTCATTTTACAAATACATCAAGGTAAACATCATGTTGTATCAATAAATATATAATTAAAGAACCAACCTGGTAGGGTAGTAAAATGTTTAATGTACAACATTACTTGATCGAAAAGTAGTTACTTCTGAAATCGAATATACGATAGAAATAGGTTTATGTCCATAGGTTCTCTTATTTTTTCGAAAGGAAACGAAACAGTAAATAATAATACTGCTCTTTCTATTATAATAGAGAGAATTCGTTAACGTTAATGAATTCAAGTTCACAAAAAATTGGAATCTCAATTGGTGAATTTTCGAAAATGGGGGCAAGAAAAACCCAGATCAAGCATTTTGTTTTTCACATACTGTGCCATAACTTTCTTATTCCTTGACCAATTTAAACTCTGATCGCGCCATCGTTTTCAGAGTAAAAGGTTTTTTAGAAGTGGGTAAGAAAGAACACTTTTTGATTTAAACTTTCAAAACTGTACTAGCTCTGAAGTTCGTGACAACACATTTTTTAAGAATGTGTAAACATTTAAAACTATACAAAAAATCTATTTTGTTTGTTTTTAATTTTAACCCAGCAATCTGAAAATGACTCCCTATATTCACTCAAGGCAACAAAAAGTTGACACTTGTATATTTTTATTTATTTCAAAAACAACGGCCGCATTTTTTATTGAAATGATCTTTTTAACCTATTCATTTTCGTGGCGCAAAACTTTTAAAACGTAAGTATCAGGCAAGGCTTTACAAGTTCCAGGACGGTTGATACGGATGATACGTGAGCCTTGAAATAGGCTCTACTCCTACTTATTCTAATTTTTAATGTGCTTCCGTACTTTAATTTTCGAATCATCAACTTTGTTATAGGTACAAATATTTCTCCCAACCATACCCGTTGAACTAAATTCATAATTTCAGGTATGCAGCCGATATCTTGAAAGTTGAAATTGTTGGCAAACTGTTTGATCACGATGCGAACGCAGGAACGCTAACTATTTGTCGACTCTCCTCAGTCTGAGGTCGGTTTATAAACATTCTTGTCCGGGGAGGTGAGCTGTTGTACTGAAAGACATTTGTCGACATGTGTCAATCTGTTCCACTTGGTGGTTGTTCAAATGAAACAATCGCTACGTTTCACCATAATCTTAATTTGTTTTGTTAATTCAATTTGGAGTTGCAGAAACTGTCAAACTAGGTCAGGTGAAACTTGATGTGTGCCGAGTTATTTATATATTGATGTCTCTTTATAATATTTAAAATAAAAATATTTTATGCAAAATTTAGTTAATGGATATCTCGTTCAGCATAAATTCATAATTTTCATTAAATTTAGTTTTACACTAATATACACTTTTCGACAATTCATCTTATACAAAATTTTAAACATAATAATTTCAAAATTTACATTTTAAAAGAGTTAATAAGTAATAAGTAACCAAAATTCCATCTGTTGTAAAGAAATATTTTGAATAGTATATCGTTTATTCAGTTCTTCTTCACTTCAATTATTAATCGAGTGTGGTAGTTCCAAATGTTGTGTCAACTTAAAGTCCAAAATGGCGGACATTAGTTGCCGCAAAAGGAACAGTGTTTAGTAAGAAACCCCGTTTCCTTTTATTTTGGTTGTGTTGAATTCTTCATACAATGGAGTATTTTTGTAGAAAGCGGTTGGGAAGTTCAATAAATACCCCATTACATGAAGAGTTGTAGTAGCTTGGAGGGGAGGTGATACGTCGAAGGGTGAAAGTTTTTTTGCAAAGATTTTGTTTCATTGAGTCTGAGTCTCCGAAAGTTTTTGAACCATTCTTCCAAAGAGGAGAGATTGTCCAGGAGGTTTTTGAAAGCCACTACTGGGTCTTGGGTTGGTAAAAGAATGGCGGTATCTGCATCGTACTGTACGGATTGATAGGAATTTTTGCAGTGCTTACCGAACAGAGAAAGGGAAAAAGTATGCTGCCATGTGAAACAGCGGATTCCGGATGGGGCGAAAAATGTTCCGATTTTTAATTGAAAGTACCTATCGGAAATTAATAATTTTAAGATGATGAAAGGCTCAAGTTCAGGAAAACAACAAATCAACATCCCTCCACTCAAGGGATGTACACATTTCCACCTCCCTGTGGCACTGTTGAGTTAGAGTGAATTAAACGAAAAGAAAATAGAAAATAAAAATAAATTAAAATTAATCACAAAAATTAAATTAAAAAAATGTTTTGGACCTTATTTAAAAACATTTCACTATGATCTTAAAAATCTTGCTATTGCTTTGATTATCCATTCTAATGTTCTTTGACATATATGGTGCTAAAAGGCAGGTTCTACTCGTTGAAGAAGAATATGATGATATAGATTGTTATATTGTAAAGACAAGTACATAAAAAAATATATCAAAATTTAAAAATTACGCGAGTTTTTTCTGTAGAACATTGATGTATGTATTGATACATGTAACTATAAAGGATTAATCTGTCTGATAGGATAGAATCTATCTATCTTTCTCTCTAATTTTTAACACCAGTATAAAAGGAAAACATCAGAAGTCCTTTGAAAAATGTGAAATATAATTGTATTCTTGAACATAATAGCAACCAAATTTATATAACTAAATAATAACAACACAGGATTTTTTAGAAAGGGAAAAAGAGCGAGAGAAAGAGAAATAGAGATAGAAAGAGAAAGAGAAAGAGGGAGAGAGAGAGCGAGAGAGAGAGTGAGTGAGAGAGATTTATGTGAGAGCTAATGTTGGATGAAAATCATCTTTCCACTTTTTTAACCTAATAAATTACAGTCAAACCCCTAAACCATTGCATGCACGTATAAATTCCTACAAGCTTATACTTTTTTATATATAACAATTAATTTATATTATATACCTTTTGAGGACCAAATATGACATTTAAAATTAGACGTGTAGCTTTATGCTAATAATAAAACAGTGTGTCTGCTAGGGTCGGCACGTGACTGGGGGTAAAGTTCATACTGATCCCTCCATATTTTTCACCAATGTCTTATTTATAAGTGCATAAATCTAAACAAACCATTTGTCTCGGCAAGATGTCGTTTTGACTATATAAAGGGAGGAGAAAAGCACGACCGAACACGAGGCGGACGGGAACGAACCGGTCAGGCTTAAATAAGACCTATGTTTGTCACTGATACATGAAAAAGGGTAAAAAATATAAATGGCCCGGCAACCGTAGCTGATTGATATCCATTGCGTAGGTGAAATACATTCTCAATATGTCGACCTGGATACCGATATACATCAAAACGCCTGTATCTTGATCAAAAGTGCTTTTTGATTTACGCATTCCGGCCGGGCTAAATCGCTCAATTTTCCTTGAACGTCTGCCCGAATCCGTGATTTAGTTGCTCGTAGATATTATCGATCTCTTTTTAATAAAGTTGTGTTTTAAGGATAAAACGAGGGCTTGCAAGGAGTAACACACCAACAGATGGTAACCCCCGCATTAACGCGCTACATTAACCAGCCAAATTAAGGATAACGGCTGTTTTATTAACTCCTCTTTCTACCCTCCGAACAACGTGTAAATTTATCAATTCAAGGTTTGCAACTTTAAATCACAGTTTTACGACCTTGAACTGTTATAAATTAAGTTGTAATTGGAATGCCTCAGTAAATGATTTTACACGGGGACTAGGTTTTTAAAATTATTTATTACTATTTTCAAGAGTACATATTTTTGCAAACAATGTATGTTGAATTTTTTTTAGATCGAACCATAAAACAATATATTTTCAACAGCTTATGTGGATGACACAGGTATCAATGCACAAAGATGAGGTAATTTTTTTAGAAAAACTAAATAATAATAAAAACTTTAAATAGAAAAATACATAGATTACAGAACATTAAAAAAGATTGTTTCTTAGATTTGGTAATTAATAGAAATATCAGAAGAAAATATTCTTTTAATTTGTATTAAAAAAACAGTAGTATGAGAGTTCCCCATTTTTATTTTTCCCATCTTTTAACCAAAAATGTAATGTACAAAGTAATAACATGATCAAAACTGTTTTTAACTTAAGTGACGAATGCTGCCTCCAAAAGGAGTTCTTTGGCTAAATATCTCAGAAGGAAAAAAACCTTAAATCATATCTTGTACCCAAGAACATATTTCGACTATTAGGTTAGAGATTCTAATAAAATTTAAATTATATTAATATTATTATAAGAAAATAAATAAAATGTATACTAAAATAATAAACAGAAAGAGAATCAAAAACAAATTGATAAAGAGGTATTGGTCACGAAGTGTAATTATTTAGGTTTAATATACATATAAAGTCAGTTTTGGACGCGTCATAGGAAAAAACATTGGTTTTTGCAAATTTTTTTATAAACCTCCATTATGTTTTTTCTATTTTTGTTTTAATCTCATAAATTTTTGAATGAAAAAATGAAACGATGAGAGCAAATAAAAACATAGTGATTGAGAACATTATTCGTTCATTTCTAATAAAAATCAGTTCTGAAATAAACTAAATTAAAACTTCAAAACATTGATAATAGAAATAAGATGAAAATATATGTAAAATATGAAATCACTTGTTAGGCATTAATTAATTACTTACTGTTTAAAGTAGGAGTCATTTTTACATGCACCAATGAATCTAACGATATAAACTTCATTACAATTCAATTAATAATAAAATTTAAGAATGAATTAAATTCTTGATATTTATGCGTACTTTTGAATAAAAACCTGTTGTTGATTAAAACTGAAAATTGAATAAATCTTTATTTTTGTTTTAATAAATGCATTTAAAACAAACGTAACTATATTGTTATATATAGAACCGGGTATCGGTGTTTTTGAGAAAAAACATTTATTTGTATGTCGGGTTCGAATTTATGACTTTGTCAAAGCCTTAAGCGACGAGTCCTCCAATTGCTCCTTTAAATATGTAATAATAATATTAATTCATTATTTCAGTTCAATGGAAACGACAAAAGAACTTACATATTAATTAATTGTATTTTTTTTAAAGGTCATGGTTCAGATGAAAAGTATGATTAATTAAAATAATTAATAGGTCATTTGTGACTACTTGCTACATTTATAGATAAAAATACTACATTTTTTGGATTCGAAGTCAAATAAATAAAAAACATTGAGCACGTAATTATAAAATCAATTTATTTATTATTATTATTATTATTTTAATTTTAATTTTTTATTTTTTTTATTATTTTTTTTTTATTTAATTTTTTTTTTTGGCACCTGGGCTATCGCCGGCACCTCGCATTTCTTTTTCCACCTTACGTTTAAAGAATTTTTTTTTCAAATATTTCAAACATAAGACAGCTCTCCTGTAGGAAGTCTAGTGTCTGTAGGACCATCCCTAAATGTAGGAAGTCAGGCGATTCTGGTAACGTTTCTGGGACATTATTTCTACATTTTTAGCCCCTCCTGGTGAAAAGGATCTAAAACTCTCTCATACTCAAACATTCAATCATTGCCTAGCCTAATGTGCGGGTTTCAGAGTACTCCATATTCCGCTGAAAACTCCCCCACAAAAAACACATTCATACTTTATGTACAATTAAAATTTACATTTGCACAATGAATCCAAAATACTATCCTAGATTGATGGGTTTTTTCAGAACTACCCGATAGCAGAAGTTGCAAAATTAAAACTATATTTTATTATGATAAAACAAATAAAAAATAGTATTAATACAGAAAAAACACCTAAGAACTTAAAAAAATTTACAAACTTAATCTCTTGGGTCAAGAATGTATGAATATAATGTTTTTGTAATTGAGTGAAGTACTGAAATTACTGATGTTAATTCTATTTTCATAAATATATTTAAGTACCCTGAACAATATAGTACTTATCCGTATTTACTTTTGGTAAATCATGGCAATAGCTTTAATCTCACGCGATAGTTAAATAATTTGGAGTTTACAAATGCAACATGAAAATTTGAAAAATTATTGTATATTTAAAACTTTGAATTCTTTGTATAATAACTCTGTGTTATATCATCCTGGTTTATTTACAACTATTTTTATTAAACAACTTTTTAGGACTTTTAAGACGTACAATAACAGGTAGTCAGCTAGTCTTGTTAAAAAAATTCTGCGACAGTATATCTCAGAACACAGTAAACCTCGTGGTTATTTCTTATTCCGATCAAAAGTTATGATTTTTTTACTGTTTATTTAAGAAAACAACTTTTTTTAACATAAAACCTGAATTTCCTCCACTTTAACGTAACTTTTCCCAACCTTAGACCGCAATTTTCGGTTTAGCACCGAATTTCCTTTAGATTAATCCACTTTCGTTTTAAAACTTGCCAGTCTACATACAAAACAACTGCAAAAACATGATAAAATTTGCGAAATGGTTATTCTTGATCAATTCCTTTAAACCGTAGCGCCTATACATTACAAAAGTCAAATCAGCTAAAACATTTTATGCGCATTCCAACGATCTATTCGAAACCTCGATTATTTTGACTTGTGTTGGGAAATTTCTGGTGACCTGGCAGGCCAATGAATCGTACCGTTTCTACCTATCCATGTGGGGTAATGTTGGCTTAGCCATTCCCATACTGCTGTATATAATTCTTATATGTTCCTCCCCTCACCGTATCCCATAACATAATATGGATTGCGTAAAGGCGAAATAAACTGATTTTAAAGTACATAAAAGTAAAATGCGTCTAAAAATTCGAAAATTGTAAAAAAGATATTTTGATTATCTGAAAATTAAAGTTTAAATGTTGTTCTAGTAATACACCTAAGTATTTTATTTTAGTTGCAAAATGAAAAGTTTGGCAGGTACAATTTAAATTGCTTCTGTATAAAATGTAAAATAATTTTTTTAATCTAGTAGGGTTCTGTTCGACATGAAAGCAAACTTTTTAATAATAAAAAAATAAGAAGAACAATAAATGCAAGAAGATTAAAGGCAAAATTAATTTATTCCATTTTGGACCCATTTAATACATTTAGGTGGTTCATATCCGAAATAGAGTCATACTGTTATGTGTAATAACATTGAAAATGATTGTCGTTTAAAACAGTTGACAAATCTTCTTTGCGTTAAGTATTCAAAGGGGGGTTTAAATTAAACATATGTGTTTGGTTAGCGTGTTTGCACTATTCACGATTCTAATGACTTTTAGAGTAGCCTACGCATGTTGGGCAGGAAATTTTAATCCAAATAAGTGTAACAAAAGCGGGGAGATAATGCCGACGGTTTACATAATGGATTGTTCTTCTGCGAGGCCCTTTCAGCGGTTAATCTCCCTGGTGGCACTAAAGAGGATGGAAAACGGCAGCTAATAAGCTTTTGTTTTACCAAAACTGCTTGAAATGTTGGATGCCGGCGGTCTCTTAACGCGATCATGAGACTAGATTGCCAAGCGGTCCTCTCAAGAGGGAATTTATGTTGGACCGGCATCTAATTAAGGTTGTATCTTGCCGTGGTAAATTCAGTTAGTGTCGAGGCTGGCGAGAGGGAAGGTGGTGTGAGTTTAATTGTATGCCCGTCAGTCAAGTGGAGCGGGCATAAGATAGCGCCTAGTGCATGCAGCACACCACCAATTAAACTAGAGCCACCTCGCATATAAACCGGAAGATTTCAACAATCACGCCGGCGACATCATTTATTCATCAGACGGCACCGTTCCTAATATGAGGCAGATCCCAGAATTAATTAGATCCCACTCCTTCTATTACGTACTTTATAATATATGCATGTTGTTTATTCAAGCTTTATTATACATCTTGAAAACGAATATTCAACTAGTGGTTTGCGGGTGCTGAGAAATAACAATTTTTGAAAATTCTGATCTGATGAATTTTCATCAACCCTAACTCATTTTTTCTCTGCTGCTGCTGCATGGGATATTTTATTGAGCCATCAATCTAATGTACTTAGATCATATCTGATCGTCCTGTTTTAGTTGTTCTATCTAGCTAGCTTGAGCAACCAGTTCGACATTATTCCGTCATTTTGTTAAATGTATTAATTTATTTACACCTAAGGAAATTTGGTAACAGCTTAAAAATAAAACAAAAAATGAACACAAAAAACTTATACAGGATGTCTGGTAAACAGACGACAATACTTCAGGAGGTTGTAGATATAAAAGCGGACTAAAAAGCCCACATTGTCCAAAGTATTCCATAAATCCTCGTGTCCCATAAAATGTTAATCCTACTGAAAATTTGCTTACATCAATGTAAAATTCATAGAAAACTCTATATAATTCATTTTTTGTTTTTATTTGTTGTAAACGTAAGCAAAGAAACTCAATATTATTTCAAAGATAAACTTTTACGAGTTTCCAAAGCTCTTGTCTAATGTTCGCTTACAGAAAAGTTAATTTAGTCATGAACGGTATATGCATGTACTTAATTTCTCAAATATCAGTTATCACCCATATAAAATAATCATTTAATTGTTAAAAATTTGATTTATCAATAACTCCCTGAAATAAAATCACAAATGGACTGATATATAACTTAGCATGTAATGGCATATGATTTTTTATTGTAACGGAAGCATTTCTGAGTGAATTGATTTTATCGTGATGTACCTATAGGTTTTTGTTAGTTTTGCAAGTTCAACATAATTATTGACTCGCAACTTAAAATTAGATACTGAAAACGAAATATTAATTTACGAAACAAGGAAATGGTATCCTGGTACATAAGGTTGTGAATACTGGGGATCAAGCCAAGATTCCAATCCCTAGCACAAGTCTATTTTTAATTTATTATTTTTATGTATATTGTTACGTTCGTAAAACGTAACATAGTATAAGTGTATTGTTGTTGTTTGGCCAGGGATGCCTCCTGAATTGTAATGCCACCTAAACTAAAATTGGCGGTGGGTTAATCAAAATTAAGACGGCCTAGGATAGGCTTGTGAGAGAGGAGAGGAGTGAAAAAAAAGAGAGGACAGTGTGCGTCGAGACGGATATCCCTACGGCTTGGCCGGAGCAAAGAAAATCATCAATTCTTTGATTAACGAAGGCGATCGCGGACCCACTCAACTTCAGAGAAGGTGCTCCACATTCCTAGAAGCGGGGATTTTCAATCGCCTGGAAAAGAAGCATATCTGGACACTGGTTCCCAGGAAAGTTTAGTTTTTAAGGAATGTTTGTTTAGATTTTATGATAATTTAGGTTCATTTAGTGTGTAAGTTTGTTAAAATGTTACCCGTAGAGAATTATGATTAGTCTATGTTTAATATTTTAGTTTCCGTTGGAATAAATGTGTTTTTTTGTTTCGTTATGTAAATATTGTGTTCTTTTTTTTTACTGTTATTGAATTTTCTTTGTTTTATTTTATTTTTCTTTCTTTACGGTTCGCTGTTTCCGTGTATATAAACAGCGTGGCGCCCATTTGTTTAAAAATTTAATATTAAGTTCATCATCGTTAATTCATTAAGTAACCCCGCCCGTCTCCACGGAGCGAAGCCGGCAAATTCTCGGCGTAAGATTTTGGCGCCCAACGTGGGGCCAGATGATTATTGGTACATTGTTATTGTTATTTGAAGATACGGAATGTACAACCGTATAAAATTTAATCATTCATAGTGTGTCAGTGGTGAGAAGCCTTTTAGGGTTACAGAGAACATTCTGGACTATTCAGATGCCAGGACGATATAACTGAACGCCGTTACGAAAAGGGATGCCTACCCTCTACCGTATGTACGCCACATTCTAGACAAACTTCGAGATGCCCGATATCTTTCATCGCTGGACTTGAAATCCGCCTATTGGCAGGTGAAGGTTGCTGCTGAAAACCGTGAGAAGACTGCCTTCACTGTACCCGGAAGGGGACTTTTCCACTTTGTCAGGATGCCCTTTGGGTTGCATAATGCGCCGGCCACGTGGCAACGCCTTATTGACTCCGTTTTGGGTCCTGAGCTGGAGCCAAAGGTATTTGTGTACCTCGACGACATAGTCGTTGTTACACAAGAATTCCAAGACCATATGGAAACTTTAAACTTAGTGATGAAAAGGCTTTGCGAAGCGGGATTAACAAAGCACAAATTTGTAGACCAGAGGTGCGGTACCTTGGCTATGTAATTGATAGGGATGGCTTGCATGTTGACCCGGACAAGGTTAAGGCTATATTAGACTTCCCTCAACCTCGCACTGTCCGTCAAGTTCCGAGGTTCTTGGGTTTAGCGTCATGGTATCGCCGCTTTGTGCCCCATTTCGCATCGGCTAGCGCACCATTGTCCGATTTGTTGAAGAAGAATAAGAAATGGAGCTGGACTGATGATCAAGAAAAGGCTTCCCGAGAGTTAAAAGTCGTTTTGGTGTCCGCGCCTGTGCTTACCTGCCCTGACTTCAGTCGCCCCTTTAAGTAAGAATATTGATCCTTTCTTTATCTATTACTCTCTCCTCCTCCTAAAGGATTTACTCCATCAGACATACGACACACTATTAAATAACTACCTTTATGAAAATCTCCAGGTTATGGTCTAATTACAAAACAAATATTACAACATTTGCCGCACAGAGGCTTACTATACTTAACGTACCTACACAACGCCGTACTCAGGACTACATATTTTCCATTGCGATGGAAATTCTCCACAATTAAAATGATTCATAAGCCAAATAAAACTTCTGATCTTCCAAGTTCCTATCAACCCATTAGTCTCCTTTCCATCGTTGCCAAAATACTATTTCTACTAAACTATTTCTCCGACGATTACACGATTAATATTTGAAAGTCTTAATATTATTCCAGATCATCATTTTGGATTCCGCACATTTCACACGGCAACTCAACAATTACAACGTGTTGCTGACAATATAGCTTCTTCCCTCGAACAAAAACAGCATTGCTTGGGTGTCTTTCTCGATTTAGAAAAAGCTTTCGAACGAGTCTGTCACTCGGGCGTTCTTTGGAAACTGAAGGACATCCTCCCTCATACGTACTATCTTACACTGAGGTCTTATCTAACGGACCAATTTTGTCGAGTCCGTCAGGGAACTGAATTCTCACCTTATATACGCATTAGGGCGGGCGTTCCTCAGGCCAACTTGGCCAATTTCTGTTTTCAATGAACACTGCAGATCTTCCTACAAATGTTACCATTTCAACACGTACATCCGCTGATGATACAGCGATTGTTACACGTAATTCGGACTCCTCAATTAACACTCAACATTTTCAACAACACCTGAATGAATTAACAGTATGGTTCACAAAGTGGTGAATGAAGATAAACCCAATGAAAAGCGTACAGATAAATTTGACCTTACGTAAAAATTTCTGAAATATCTGTCCTGCAGTGAGTATAAATGGAATCCCATTGCCTACCACCGACCTTTATGTGTCCTTTATCTTGGACTTTTCTTGGATAAACGACTGACTTAGAATCCCCACACAAGACTGAAAAGACAGCAAACAAACCGACATTATAAATTGTTAAAAAGACCACTTGACTCACGATCAAAATTAGACATTGAAAACAAACTTTTAATTTACAAGACAATGATTAGTCCTCTCTGAGCGAACGGTTGTGAAGTGGGGGCTCAATGAAGGATTCCAATTCCCAACGAATCTAAAATTCTCCGCCAAATTATAGCTCTTTTTTCCTTTCAAATTACACTATTCATAACGATCTACACATTCCGTTTGTACATCCGTTATAAATAATTTCATCAATCACTGAACACACAGTAATCTATTTGTATGACATTTATCACTTTCAACCTTTCCTGAAAATCCTCCAAGAGGATTAAAGCGAAAGTGGTCTCGAGACCTTCTCATTGATTGGAGCTCAACAAGGTATCAGTGTGAAGGAGTGTTGCCACTGGGCAACTCCTACAACAGCCTCCAATGATAAATTTAGTTTATACAACATTTGTAGTTGTAAATATCAAATAAACGTAATTTTAAAAAAAAATCTATTTCTCTTGTATAAGTGCTGCAGCGGTTAGGGAGAATTTAGAGAAGAATTGAATCGGATATTTTACTTTTGTTGTCGTTGCTTTCTTCCGTCCATTTTTTAAAATGTTAAGAGTTTTTAATGTGATAGAATAAAAATGAATTGTGAGTTAAAAGTTGTTTACTCTTGTAAATATGTAAATCGTTGTAAATAAATTTTGTTATTTTTACATTTCTAATAATTTTTCACAGGGTGACAGATGTACGCAATTGGATATACGATACGTAGAGAGGCGCACAAAGACCAACAGGAACGTAAGCCGATGATGCGTTGATTCCATCACCTTAAAGTTAAAAACGAGAAGGGGACCAAAAAGAATCATAAATCCCTTCAAAACATTGTCACTTTATATTTAAAATTAACTGTTCAAAATATTTTAAATTATACTATTTCTTAAAATTTTAGTTTGCACGCCTTACAAGAATAACTTTAATAAACACGATTTTTTACACCATTAAAAAAATAATTGAAAAGTAATATTATTTTATAACTTAATAATATGTAGAACAATATATTCGATATAATGATTTGTTGAAGTACTGAGGAATGGTCAGGAATGAAGCATTTTAGAAAAACACTTTTTTTCATTTTTTTGCCGACGTTTCGAACTTTATTCCGGTTATCTTCAGCGCCTGGGTAAATTACAATACATTCCTGGAAACCCAGATTTACCGCGTTCCCCACCCTCTCGTAATCGTATAAAAACAGCAGAATACAAGTTCAAGTTTCACAACAATTTCACACGAAACAAACACAACACCACATTAATAGCATCACAAATATGTGAGCATGAAATATTTGGTTCCAAATTTATGTTATTTACATGTGTATCAATAAGTATTTTTTCCGATGAACTTCTGCAATGTAATTCATTTTGTAATTCAATGCCTTGAATTTAAACCGAATAAAGGTAGAAACGACGGCAAAAAAAAAAAAAAAATGAAAAAGGTGTTTTTCCAAAATACTTCATTCCTGACCGCATCTCACTAGTTCAACAAATTATTGAACAACCTGTCGCTCAATAACAGTATATTCATTACATGTTATTCCAATAAAAAGTAAGTCGGGAGAAGTACTACTGGCGCTTCCTGTAACTTAACCAGGCAAGCTTACAAATGTTCCTTAATATAGAACACTCAGACATGTTTTAAATATAATTAAAAATTAAAACCAGTTCATAGTAAAGAATCAGCATATATCACTATTGAATAACATGCCAGTCTAAAAGCCGTAATTAATTATTGTTTTTAAATAATTTAGATTAAATCGTCATATTAATACGTCAGGAGAAATAGGTAATCGTTAATTAATTTTGATTTATGTATTAATTTAATTTTAGTTTTTTTTCCCTTATGGATGTAATTAGAAAACAAACGCCTTTGCATTGTATTACTTCAAGTGGATGTGAACATTAAATTTGATAATTTGTACAAGCAGATGTTCAAATTTTGTACGGAAGCCGGTTAAAAATAATTTTTGCCATTTTTATCAAGTAGGTAAAAATCAAAATACCATGTCGATTAAATAGATAGATTAAAGTGAAGACAACAAATTTACAAGAATGAGTAAACAAACAATTTTTATCTGCAAGATTCGGGAGTTTCCTTTTTTTAATCTCTGGCTCGTCGTTTTTCATTAAGATTATTCAGAAATAATGCAAAGACATAACTAATTTAATTGTTAATAATCTTCAATGTATTTACGTATTTTAGCTGCAGATAATAAACCTATTTAACCTTAAAAAAAAACTTACACGCTGTTTAATACACTAGAAACCTATTCCAAAAACTATATAAATCCTTAATTCTCTGTTTAGGAGGTTAGTGATATCAGGCCACAATAAATAGACTTTCAACGTCCAATTGCCTTTATTACCGACCGGTTTCAACCCACTGGGTCATTCTCAAGGTCCTAAAATCAACATTTCTGTCAGTTGGTCATTATTGATCAAAACGTTAGCCAACAATGGGAAAAGTGGTGACCCCATAGGTAAGCCTCTCATCTCATTTGTAGTGTATTTGTGAGTACAGATTTACTGTTTTTGTAAAAAATTGTTTATAACTGAGATAAATGTTGATTGTAGGACCTTGAGGATGACCCATTGGGTTAAAACCGGTCGGTAATAAAGTTCAATTGGACTTGAAAGTCTATTTATTGTGGCCCGATATCATCAACCTCCTAAACAGGGTATTAAAGCTGAGGCCCACAACATCCCACCGCTATATCGGAATATAAATCCTTATTTAGATAAACATTCTATTACGTCACATATTTAGCATTGACAAAATGTTGCTCAGTTTATTCGATACTTTTACTTTTACTGTTTTTCACCAATACGTTTTTGGAGCACAATACAGTAAATGTCATAATGGTTTTATGATTTAATCTTTACGTTTTAAATTAAGTCGTTATGGGTAAATATTTAGTTGTACATTAAAATTTGAAAACCTACCTGTTATGATGACGGTCGAAACGTTCACCGGATGATAGTCTAAAACAAAAAAATAGGTCTGGTTAGATAAATCGTTTTGGAGAAGGTATTTATAACTGAGGGCCATAAATATTTTTTAATTATAAATAGATGTTCCTATATGATATATGTTATTTATTGAAACGAATGTATTTCTTAGCGCGAATAAAGAGTTATCTTCAATTAGCACCATATTATCAAGCAGAGAAAATTAATGTGTGAATATAATTTATCAGAGCGGATGGAGAGACATATCCCTAATTATCAACCCCAAGGTATATTGACTACTCTGGGGTAGTGTGAATTAATTTGTGAATGTTATTTATTAGCATGAATGAAGGCGTCCCCGATCCTCCGAGGAAGATCAAGTCTCCGCGGTAGTGTCAATGAACGTGAGTACGAAATTGATTGGCATGAATGGAGATTACAATTAACCGGAAAACTATGGAGTACTCTGTGGTATTGTTCATGAATTATGTGTGTATATGTAACTCTATTTTCCAAATAAACGTTTTACAATTAATTTTAATCAATTTAGTTGATCATAATCATTAATTGAATGGATAATCAATCACTGAATACTATAATAGTGAAGACCTATGCAATACAAACGTAAAAAGAAATAATCTTTCCTAAATAGATCGTAAAATTTGGAGTCGTGTTGGAAAATCTTTTATTTGCCTAAAACTTCATCATCACCAAACCTGCGACAGTAGCAAACTGTTAAACATGCATGAAACATTTTTGAACTCACATAAATCTTAACTTTTTAAATTTTTGAAAATTATTTTTTTAATACATTTAAATTAGAATTTAAAACTATTTCTAAATATACATTTTTAAATTTCTATCTTTCATGTGGCCGTAAATTTATTTTATAATTTGGAAGAATTTTTTTTTAACTTTTGACTTTATAAGTCACAAAACATGTCTAATTGAAATTTTTTATATCTCCAAAAGAGAGACTGCCAGCCACATCACAACTTCACAACACATATACGATTGAGTTTTCCGCAAAATCTACGCCCAACCCTGGTGGGTAGAAAAGCCGCCCAATACTGCGATATATAATCTATATACTGGGTGGTGCGTTTTTCGACGGACAGAACAGAAAAAATAATGCATCATCAATACTCAGGAAGAAGTGACGGGAGTAGAGACTCCATACAACAAACAATTTGATCACCACAAATTTGGCATGGGTACATAGACGTGTCTTAATAGTTCATCTTTAGTTTAATAGTGGTTTATTGTTTTTCCTATGATGCGTCGAAAAATATAACTCTCAGGTTGAAAAAGTGTGAAGTTCACTTATATTTATTTTCAACCGTTTAGTGATTATAAATAATAGACAAAATGCTGTTTTCATGATCTTAACAAACTTAAATTGTTAAGCCAAGAGCCCTGTACGAAAATAATGTATTAAAGAAAAAATAGACGTAGGAGATCTATTTCGCAATGATTAAATTCTACCCAGTAATCTATATAATTGACAGTGTAAATATGACTGTCAAGCTGGGTATAAAATATAAAAAAACTCTAAATGTTGGTTATTTTAAATGAATTTTTATTCACTAATTTCGTGGTCCGCTTTACCAATTAATATATTACAATTAATTAAGGTTTTTAGTTGAGATAAAAACGTCAATGGCACGAGCGGGATTCGAACCCACGATCTTCCGCTAGATACGCCGCTCCTCTACCACTTGAGCTATCGTGACCTCGATCCACTCGGACAACAATTTCCCATCTCAACCACACTTTTTTAATTTTCCCTCCTTTTTTCAAATGTCGTGTAATCGGATTGGATTCTCGACGACAAATGAAATGGTCATGGAGAGCTTTAGTGAAGTATACTTCATTTTAAATCATTAAATTCACTAATTTCGTGGCCCGCATGACCAATTAATATCCTCGATCCACTCGGGCACCATCTTCAGCTTGAAAAATGGCAAAACGGAGGGAAAATTCAAAAGGTGCGGTTGGGATGGGAAGTCAGTGTCCGAGTGGATCGAGGTCACGTTAGCTCAATTGGTAGAGCAGCGGCGTATCAAGCCGAAGATCGTGGGTTCGAATCCCGCTCGTGCTATTGACGTTTTTATCTCAACTAAAAACCTTGATTAATTGTAATGAATTTTTATGTTGAAACATAAAGAAGGAAAGGATGTTTCGCATTTGCCTGAAAAATCTTTATATTACAAAAAATTCTATAATTATAATATAAAAGTGACTAAATTAAAAAAGAAAAATAAATAAATGCAATAAAACTTTTTGGTTTCAATTGGAGAATCGTTAAAATTCGAAAATAGCAGACGGCTAAAGGTCGATTTACCGGATTGTGCCCAATTTTGGCAGGGTAAGAGCCATTTGGTTCTAAATAATAGAGCCCCCTGCATCGGCAATTCGGGATGAATAATGAAGCCAGTCTCTACTCTAGTTCACAGTCGGAAGAGGCGCGGCTTCCAATATTCATGCCAGTTGATAATAAGGCCCTTGAGGCACGTAAGCTCGCCGCCTGGTCCATTCGACTTAGAAAGTTCCCGATCCTCACTAATAAATGGACTGCTAAATAGTTTTGACCCGAAGGTATTGTTTTTGAAATTCTCACAACCAGTGTAACTGGTCGAAAACAGCTTTCGTGAAATCTCTACGCCATATACGACCATAAAGCTAATTTTATAACAATACGATCTACAACGTAATAAAAAATATATAACATGACTAAACTTGTTGAACTTCCTTATACGTACAATATTTTTTGGATTAATTTTAATCAAGCTGTGTGGTGGTTAGTGACCGTTAATCGATAATTATTCAGAAATCGTGAGATGCGGTCTGGTATGATGTAGGTTTCAGAAAAACATTTTCTTTATCGTGCCAACGTTTCGATCTTTATTGAAATCATCTTCAGGGCCAGGGATTTACAAACATTGTTTACATTTAACAAATACATGTAGGATGTAGAAAAAAAAGTGAATTTATACAATGCAAAATATATTTTTTATATTCAATCAAAGTATTTCTACTCACATTTGATTAAATATAAAAAATATATTTTGCATTGTATAAATTCACTTTTTTCCACATCCTACATGTATTTGTTAAATGTAATCACTATTTGTAAATCCCGGCCCTGAAGATGATCTCAATAAAGATCGAAACGTTGGCACGATAAAGAAAATGTTTTTCTGAAACCTACATCACACCGGACTACAGCTCACGATTTCTGAATAATTATCGATTAACGGTCACTAACCACCACACACTTTGATTAAAATTACTGGATGACTGCAACAGTGACGATAATAGTTTTTCAATATGCACCGTCATGGGTGGAATGTAAGACCGTGATTTATATTATATGATGTAACACATAAAAATAAAATGAAACCTAGTTTATTGTTACACATCCCATCTATTCCTAAACCAATCAACAGGAGTTATTTTATTAAAACAATGGAACCATGATTGTCAATACATTGGATGACTTCGCTCTTTTCGCAAATATTTTTGTTGTCTGAAAATCCCCTAACCATCCCTAACCATCCCTAACCATCCCTAACCATCAATTAATTTGGCTCAAAATGTAATTTAGAAATGACAAAGGGGTGGGACAACGATGGAAAATTTGTTAAAATAGTTAGGTAAGCACTCGTTGGTATTTAGCGGGCGCGGGGCGGCTCGGAAGGCAATTAAACACGATTGAGTTAAATTGTCACACGACACGTCCCCCACAGGTACCGCCTTCCGTTGTCAGGCGATACAGCGGAAATTTGCAGCCGACAAATAAAATGATTATGGAAATTGGGTCCAAAAGGGTAAAAGGCGAAAAACGACAACTGGATTACAAGGGAATGACAATAATCCGGTGCCTTTTAGCGAAAGCCCAAGGGTCATTAGCTGTCGACGAAGCGTGGGGGTGGGAATGTGCTACAACCCCTCGTGGTTCGGGGGTGGAACATTGGCGGCAGCACTCCTCGGCCGCCCCCGATTTAAGCCCAAAACCGGTAGATTTCTCTGCGAGGTCTATATAGATCTACCATCAATTTTTTTTATTTAAAAATCAACAAAAATGTTTAAAGTTTGAGTTGACATCATATATGATGGAGAATATTGGAAGAAAACTTGGAGCAACTTTAAAACAAAAAACATTAATTGAAATTGTTGTGACCCAAGAAGATTAAATTTTTTGATAAAGAAAGTTTAATGTAAATAAAGATTGAAAAGTTAGCTGTTGATTAGTTCATTATCTGTTTGAAAAACAAGCCTAGTAGTTAGTTAAAGCACAACGTGGGCCACAACAATTTATTTTTTATAAGGACTTTTTCTAGAATATGTGAACTGATAACAAACATTTTCTTTTACTTAATTTTTACCGTTTTAAAGCCTTCATTAAAGTGGTAGCAGCTTCTTTTCAACCATGTGGTTCATTACCATCAAAAATTAACTTCTTCCAAGGGCCCTAGCCAATTTTGTATTTTATTCTCAAATTAAAGCTTAATATTAGTTTTCTATTTTTGTTTAATTTATTTTCTGACTATTAGATTAAACAGTATTTTATTGTATCTATACGTAATGATTATAATGCTATTTGCTGGTGTGTCCATTTAAATGGCCAGGCTAAATGTTTTTGTACAGATAACGGTTATCGAAAATATCGAAAAATACATATTTAATATTTTAGTTTTCGCTGAAAACGATGGCGCCATGATATTTTAAATTGGTAAGAATAAAAAAGCTATGGTACAAAATGTTAAAAGAAATATCGTAATTTCGTTTTTACTATTAAATATTTTCACTTGATGTTTTGATACTAGACAGTTTATGATAATTTATTAGAATGATGGCGATTGGTCTGCCAGCAGTGGGTATGCACGAGTTGAGTTAATAAACTGTTTTATTTGTAAAAAAGGTATTCTACATGTTTCGAACATCAATAACAACAAACAGAAACACAGAGATGTTCGAAAGACCCACCAACATATTTCCAAGAGATTCATAAAACCGTTTAGCACGAAAACAACAAATGAAGGTTAAGGAATAATTAGGATTTAAAAAACACCAGAACCCTGGGTGTTGATACGAAATAAGAAGAAAAAGAGTAGAATTACATAAAATATAAAACTTTTAAATGTATGTGCAAACCCCTATTATGTTTAGCACTCGTTTTACCTGTTAGTTTTGGTTAAAAAAAAACATTATTGCTGTTTTTGAAAGAAATTTGAATTCGTTTGATTATAGTTCTTAAAATGAAATTAACAACTATACATTAAAAAAAAAAAATACATGCGATTTTATTTAAACATATTATTTTTTGCAAATGGTTGTATTTTTCCATCTATCACGTCTTTATTGATGTTTTTATGATAATTTTATAATAATTTTTTAATTCAATCATTAATGAAATTTCGTGAGAATCTGATGTTTTACGCCGGTGCTTAAGACAATTGACATTTTATTAGTAAGTATGGGAGGGTGCGTTTAATGCTAAAATCATGCAGACCATTCATTTTGTTTTTGTGTTCTTTTAAAATTTGAACTCTCCTATATTTCTCGAATTATGGGTTCTTCTTTTCTTGGAAGAATGCCGTTTCATGAACGACAAATAGGGGAGCATGACAGTCACAAAGCCTGGCCGGACCAGTTTGTTAAGGAAGGCTCAAAAAATGAAATAAACGATTAGCGTTAAAACTGTTGTTAAAAATAAATCAGTTACTTTTTAAATTTTTACCTACCTTTCGAATTTTCCCTCCTTTTTGCCATTTTCCAAAGGTAGGTTGAGATGGGAAGTTGATGTCAGAGTGGATCGAAGTCATGATAGCTCAAGTGGTAGAGCAGCCGGTATTTAGCCGAAGGCCGTTGGTTCGAATCCCGGTCGTGACACTAACTTTTTCATTTCAACCAATATCTTGCATAAAGATTAATTAATTGAAAGAAGTTATTTGGTCAATCGGACCACGAAATATAATGGATTATATTCAGTATTTCTACTTTTATTCATATTCATAAAACACCCTGTTAAATTATAAATGACAGAGTCAAGGAAGGGTTGATCCTTTGACGAAAAGGCCTGTAATCAAACATAATGCAACTCTGTCAGATTGTTGATCTCTCTAGAGTTTATTAACGACAGATAATTTCATTATCCTTTAGCTAATCCGACGAGTATCCTCCCAACGTTTCCAGTCAAGTGGACCCATTGTCTGTCGAAGTGTGGCAATTTCGATTAAGGCTATCACTTCATACATCAACAACGCACCAACGAATGTGTGCAAATTGATTAAATAAATAAATTATATTGCTTATCAGGAAAAGAGTTTTTAGAAATCAACGGCATTTTTGTATCGGTTTTTTTAATTTTTAACCATTATTTATGGTTTGTTACTGTATGATATATTTATTTGTTTAAGTGAACTTTTTTATTAAGGGAAATAGTAAGTAAAGGACAAACAATCATTGTATTTTGCAAACTTACATAAACATTCGTGTTTAATCGTTCATCTAATCACATTAAAATATTTCGTATATGCATAATTAGACAAGATCATTTTTATTCTCCCACCTGCTCTCCAAATGATAACACGTGTTTATTCCTTAGATTTTTTCTGGGTGTAGTTTATTCTCTTAAGAAGGGATAATTTGAAAACACAAAATAGATTAGAAATATGTGCTACAGAAATTATTTCTTGTTTGAGATAATGTGTGGTTTAATTAATAATATTTTCTGAATAACGGAAAAAAACAGTATTTTGGCTAATTGTATCATACCATTTTAATTTATATTTGAAGCGCAAAGTAACTGATCGTACTTTTGTTTGTTACTATATTTGTTGCCTTTGTATTATTTTTATTAAGCATGTACTGTTGGTTTATCATGTGAGGTCTTATCATTTACTGTCTCATCTTGTCTCATTATTATTCTTTTCAAAATAATTGTGTATAAACTTATGAGATGTTTTCAGTGCGTGCTTTTACAGAACAATTTCGAAATTTTTATACAAGGAGCGACTTATAATATTGTCGCTTAATATTCAATCGTAAATTTACGAATATTAACTTTTTTTTTTATTTGTAGCGTTTTTGCGACATTATCCCCATAGTTTTAAAGGATGAACATACTTAGGTAAACAATCAACCTAAAGGACGTCAGTTGGAGACAAAACTCATAAAACGTTTTATGCCCCTCACATAAAGTCGGGTTAAAATTTACTCGAGTCTTTACTCTCTGTCGCTGGCTTTTTTCCTCCCTTCATGAATAAGAATTATTCCTTTGGAGGTTGCTCTCGAAAATCCTACATCGAGAGATTTTTCCCCCTTACAAAAATACAAGGGAACGACAAGGATTGTTAGTTTCGAAAGGGAAAAACGGTTTTATACCTCATTTCACTTTGCATTGATTATTCGATTACGCTTAATAGACATCACTAAAAAGTGGAAACTTGTGAATGGCCAGAAATAAATTGAAAAACGTTTTTGAAGGTAGAACAGATTACAAATCTAGATGGAAACTGTAAATGAATTTGTATAGACACGCGTATGCGTATATATTTATATACGTATATATATGGTTGGTTTAGATTTTTTTTTTGGTTTACAAATACGCTTTATATGTGCAACAAGCCAAAATTTTGAAATTTTTAGTACCATGTGTGAACGTGCAAACAAGGATGGATGCACGGACACACAAAAGGGCGTGTAAGACATGAAATCCAGTGATCGGAGCCGTGAGTTCACCAACTTGGAGGAGATCGATTGGAAATTGCCCTTTGCCGATGTTAAGCATCTAAGTTGTCACGTGGCAATCGTCTGTTTAGTTTCCGACGAGGATTGAGTAGGGGTTGGCAATTCGCGGATAAAGGGGTTTGAATGATCGGCTAATTTAGAATGAGACATTTTGTCGGATCCGAATGAGATTTTTAGTCGGTATGAGTTGTATGGCTAGAGACATAAAAGGGAGCATTAACTATTGTTAGCAGAATTTTAAATTGTAGAGTTTCTACTTTATAGTCTGTTAAGATTGGAATGCTTAGCGATTCCGTATAGTTCACGTCCGTATGTCTAGTATGGAAGTGTATAAACTTTTGTTGCTGGTTCCTTTAGGTATGGATCACTTATCAAGTAGTCTTTTTAGCAGATTGAACTTTGTATTTAAATTTTTACGTTTGAGTTTCGTATTGGGATTCCGCGTAAGTCGTTTTTCCAGGTACAGTCCATGGTATCGTGGCTTGGAACGGGGATGGGAAGATTATTGTAATTTCAAGGAGGGAGAGTTTTTATGTTAAGCGTGAAAAAAAAAAAATTTATATTTAGTTCATTAACCTCGATTCTCCTTTCGAGTATGGAGCAACGATTCTTGGATGTGTAAGTGATTTTGTAAGTTACGTGAAGCTGTAAAGGGGCCTTTATCTGAGGTGATTGCGTCATTGGCATAGGTGAAAATGAAAGTGTTAAGGTAAATCAGCTATATAGTGTAGGGAGCGAGTACCCTCCCCCTGTGAAACACCAGAGAGAATTAGGTAAATAGAGAAAAAGTAGACATTTATTTAGAGAATTTGGAAGTGAAAGATGTGACAATAGTATCAGGAATAGAGTAGATGGTAACATGCCCTTGAGTTTCCATAGAACCCCCTGGTACCATACCCTATCAAATGCCTGAGATATTTCCAGGACGAAACCAGAGCAGTACTGTTACTGCTTAAAGTTTGAGGGCAGTTGCAAGGATGTCTACAACGCGATGAACTAGATGAACTAGTTATGTGGCAACACGGAAACCCGAATTAGTGATTAGAGAATTTCCATACTCTGTCTTGACAAATTCAAAAAGTGTTGTCTCCTACATCGAAAATGTAAATACCAATTCGAATCTTTATCATCTAACGGTAAATATTTTCTTGCAGTACGCGGAAATGGTCAACAGTGAAAAAGGTATAACCTTATGCTGTATAAGAGAACATACAAGGATCCGTGAGAATGAGCAGGTAGATTCAAATGCAAAACAAGCTGTGGAAAAATGGAATTTTGTGAATTTGAATACACAATAAGCGACTTTAGACGTGAACTCGTAATACTGTATTTTGAGTTCACATCGTCGGTTGGTTAGTTCCAAAGAAATAGGGTAAGAGAGTGTTGAGTGAGAGCCATTTAAGGAGAGTTCAGGAAGAAGATTGTTTATAATTATGGTTAATAAGGATATTAAGGCTTGATTAAAGATTTGAAATAATTTAGAAATGACCCCAGTAGGCTAGATATCTCTTGAGGGAGCAAGGGTGGTATTTTTTGTTTGACTTTTTTTCGTCGATTAATTTGCTTAAACGCATGTGTTTAATTTTCCAATGGTTAATAAGGCATTAATATATTGAAACGTCTATTAAAAACGAAAAGAGTCTTTGGTACAAAATTGAACATAAAAAAAAACAAGCTCAGATTGAAAATCCGATGGAGGTCGACATATGGGGAACTAATAAAAATTAAGTCTATTCCGGACTTATCACAACTAAGATCGATTTTATGGAAAGGATTCTGGACTCTTGTGCTCTTATTAGAGAAGACAAGCAGGATGAACTCTGGAGAGCAGTATAATCCGCCAGGAAAAGATGTCAGGTTTGCATTCTTCAAGAAGGTAGTTGAACATTTAATTTATAATATTTTTTAGAAGCTTTCTGCTATTTATATCTAGGTATTTAAAACATATAGCATAGTGTTTAAACATATAATACATAACATATGATATGGCACTAGAAATTGATCACATAAAAATAATAATAATAACAAATAATACATAATATGTATATAATATACGTAATGATGAATAAATAATAAACTAAATAAGGGGCTTGTGAGAGAAACAATTATTTATAAAACTGATCACTCGTTATCAAGGCGTTCCGAATGATTTTTGTTCTGACAGAAGAAAGACTGGAATTGCGAATTGGAATTTAGTGACTTAAAGTTTGGCTATATTGTATGATTTTAGTAGTTGGTTTTTAAGAACTGCTATGCCATATAAAAATATAAGATCTATGACTATGTGTACTATAAGTGATATTTGCTTTACATATTAATTCAATTATAATCAACAGGAATATACTATTATTTCTAAGGTAAATTTAATTATATTTTGAAGAGTTATAAATTAGTTTAAACTATTTCCCTGACTTTTACGTTGGTTTTACCGATATACAAAGGTAGATAAATCGATGTTTAATTAATTTTATGAACCCCAGGAGGGACGAAGGCCAGGGAATTTTTCAATAAACTGATGGCATAGAAAGGGATCTCTTTTTTCTTTTTTTTTTTTTTCTTTTACAACATTTATTTTTTGTATTACGAATAAAATTGTTGATATGCACAAATTGTAATTAATAATTACTTCAGCCATCCTTTTTTTAACCTCTTTTTAATTTATGAGCAGGAAAATATATTATGCAAAATTGAAGCTTATGTTTATGACGAGTATGGAAAAAATAAAATGTATTGTATCAAATCCATTCACAAGATTTATTTTCGATATTTCATTAATTTAGAGTTTACTGATTTTTTTCAATTAAACGGATGTATGTACAGCTATAAGAATGTAAGTCCTTTTTAACTAATCGCAACATTTTTTTTCTCGTTTCCTAAATTAAAGAAACCATTCACAAAAAGCCGAAAAGCATGAGGTTCTCTCGAGGTGTGTCAGAAATAACTTTTCTTTTAATATTAAAACTTTATGGTTTTTTATACAGAAGAAGATTTACTTAGAAGTTTCTCTTATGTCCCCTCAGAAGACGGAGGTAGTAGTGTTATGGACGGATCCCCTCGGCAAAGAACTTCCCGGATATTAAAGGCGGAGAATATGGTTGGCCAAGTTGAGTTAGGGAAGAAACTAAACTTATTTAGCTCCCGAGGAGGGCCACCCTTTTGATGTGACCTCTGCCATGTAAACTCATAGTGAGTCGACGTTTCCGTCCCCCCTTTAACCATCAGAGGGTGGTCAGGGGTCAAAAAGAAAAAGGGAAACTGTTTATTTAGAAATCGTGGGCCGTTTTACTTTCTCGGGTCAAACTTAAAAGTTGGTGGATCTTTGAGGTATACTCTTTCTGTAACAGTTTGATTTATTTAGTTAATTTTTTTAATAAGAGCTTTTCGACAAACAATAATACTGTATTTTTTCTCTCACAATCTAAACTCGCAATATTTATCTATAAAACTTAAAGATATTGGTGCGCCCATGGCGACAACTGTATAGGTTGAGACGGCACTCAGCTCTCTAAGGACCCGCGTTCCTATCCAGCGTATATCAATATACTTACAAATGGGCTTTGTTTTATGAAAAACACGTCATACGAAGGAGATCATATAACCTCGTAGTTGAAATAGACTCTTAGGATAAAAAAAATATGAAAATCACTTAATATATAAATACACCACGTCGAGTAATCCTCTTTCATAATATCGTGGGTTCATCAAAAAATTATATTATTTGATGTGGCTGATTATGATCAAGAAACAGAACTTTGAGTTTTCTTAGTGTTTTTTGCGATAAAAAAGCGAGATTGATTGAACTAAAATGACGGCCACAAAATTAAAATCCTGCTTATAGGCTCTGTCATTAACCAGGAATTATCAATCCACCATATAATAATCAGCGGTGAAATTAAAATTGGCGACCAGTTCCTATTGAGTGATAACAAGCGAGACTTGTCGGAAACTAAAAACGGTAGTGTTCCTCCAAAATATTTTAGTACCACACTTTGATGGTATTCGCGTTTACTCCACGTTCTTGCAGAATCTGCAAATACCGTGTTGGTTGATACCAATCTTTCCCAGATTCCCATTTAGTCTATACTGCACATGTTAAAATTTGGAGTTCCTTAGCTACAGCTTCTTTTCCTTCAAATCCTGCAACGATGGACTGGGAATGTGTGAGTCCAGTTAGCGATTTCTTCTGTTTCCAGTCTCACTATTTGGACCAATATTATAAATTTACAAACCCAAAAAGACTTGTTTAGAAGGTTATATGGCAGCCCACTCTCGGATGTGCTTTATCTTGGATGTCGTAAGAATAACTGTTTTGTGTACCTAACCTTTTTAACTTTATCTTGCAATTCTACAGCATATTCGAGTTCAGTGCTCTGACAGCTGCTTAGCTATCTGGCATGATAATCTGCTTTTTTCTTATTTGCTTTTACAAATTGAACTGTGTACATCTTACAATTGCATGGACGTCGGCTTAAATGGTGCACGTTCATATAATCTCTAGTATTTAATTTTAGGACATTCTAGCTTCCCAATTACATACCAACCAATTGTACTTTATTGGTCCCTAGGTTGGTCCGGAAGTATTTTTTTACGTCAATATTTCGTTCTGCCATTTCACGAAGAAATGAGTATGGGATATTTCTGTCATTATAGACGTCATACGAAGAATGAAATTTGAACTTCTTGTAAAATATTTCCTATTCTTTCCAAAATATCAAGAACTAGGATTAACTTTTGAATAAAACACATTCTACATAATGATTTACAGTTAATAAAATTTATCTATATATTTCATACTATAGAAGACAATATAATCATTTTAAGGAGGCCGTCATGGTATTCATTAACTATGGGATTATTATGGTATGTATTATGGTATGTTAGCCAATAATGCAAGATAAAAAGTAAGAGAAAAAGATGAACAAATAAATAATAAATCCCATGTCAAACGATACAATTTGTCTGTTTGTTTAAGCCTCCCACCGATTTTCTTGGACTGATAAATGTGGCCCGATCTCTTCTTAAATCCCTTTCGGACAAATTGCAATAGGATTACGGCTAAGCAGCTTCCGATATAGAGCATTGGGGAGTCGGTCGGAAAAAATTTTGTGAGAGTTTTTAGTTTGTTATAAGGGACCATTCCAAAACCTTTAATTCGTGGCGTGGTCGAACATGCCCGGATAAACTCATTCCAAGGGTCGAACGAGCCCTTTGACCTCCACTAACAACGATTACATAAACCTTAACTGAAAGACCAATCAACCACCGACGGACCTCCTTCTTGGTAGTTCCAGGCCTGACCCTAATCTCACTTACAGTCGAGCGCTTTTTGATTTGCATATTCAAAGGATACCATTGTACTCTTCTTCAGTACTAGTGGATTTTCAAGTAGGGCATTAATAAACCCAAGAGTCGCCTTCATCCAGTTTCCTCTACTCACAAAAGGCATCTTTATTCATATATTTAGCATACAGTATTCAAAACCGCACCTCAAGTGCCCATTTCAAATTGCCGTCTGTTTCTTTGAGCTGCAACACAGCAACGACCCTTTTAGAAATCAAAATTTCCTTTTGGATTTATAATTTACAATCACCCACTATTGTCTTTTACACTAATGTGCCCTTTCTGGGTAGAGAGCGCAGTAATTAAATCTGATTACGGATGTTAGAATAATAATGGGTGTAACAATAACCGAGGTGTTTAAAATTCAGGCTGCGTTGAAATTATATGCAAATTACTAAACGGTTGTATGATATCTTATATTTAAAGATAGTATTGATCAATAAGTAACCACAACAATAACCTATTTTTTATTTGTAGACTAAGTGTTATTAAAATTGATTACATTGAGATTTTAAGCAAAGTTTGCTTTTCTATTGAATTGCAGTTCGTTAGTGACATTTCGAGACAGCAATTAGCTAATTGCCAACAAATATTAATTCTCTGATGTAGTACAATTTGCAATTAACCATTCTTAACAGTTAAATAAAGGTGAAAATACTTCAGCTTAGGGAAACACTAATAGTTTTATTGTCACTAATAGTAATGATAATATTTTATTAACGAAAGTTATACAAACCAAAACAAGTCTGCAAAATTAAATTGTTCCGTTTATAGAGAACAAGAAAGAACAGTTGAAATACAGATAGAGTTGAAAAATAGTTGCAAAGAGATTTAAAAAAAACAGGAGAATAAATGAATGTACAAGAGAGATATTGGCTAAAGAATTAGAAATGAAAAAGTTGAGGAAAAAGAAGGAACAATACGTTAACTAGATAGCAACGATAGATTTGAAAGGTATATAAAACCACATGTTTTTTAGCTGGTCCTACTTAATTAAATTAATTATTTCACTTGATTTATCATTTTTATGTAAAGTGTGGTTGAGATGAAAAATAGTGACACGAGCAAGATTGGAACCCACATCTCAACTACACTTTAAATAGAAATGATAAATTATTTTAAATATTACTTTGTGTAGAGATTAGTGACCGTTAATCGATAGTAATTCAGATATCGTGAGATGCGGTCGGGTGTGATGTAGGTTTCAGAAAAACATTTTCTTTATCGTGCCAACGTTTCGATCTTTTATTGAGATCATCTTCAGGGCAGGGATAACCGCATCTCACTATTTCTGAATAATTATTGATTAACGGTCACTAATCACCAGACGCTATCTATGCACTCGAAAAGTACTAACAAACGACACGCTTCTATTCGTGCTGACATAGATAACTTGTATCCTAACGTCTAACATTCTACAACTTATGTATGATATATTTATTAGTAGATTAGTAGATTACGTCAGATTTATTTGTTATTGGTGTGGGATCTTTAACTTTGGAAAAAAGTGTTTGGATTGTTTTATAATTTTTGAAAGCTATTTTGATGTTATCGGACGAGAGAAATGTGTTTAGTTTATGTGATAGGCCTTGAATGAATGGTATGAAAATGTATGCTTGTTTGTTCCCCTTCCCCACCCCTTCAAAACCAAACATATATAAACATGAAACAGCAAAATCTCACTGGCACTCTCAACACGACACGCAAGGATGGCACAATTACACAGAAGACAAACACTTTGAGTGAGTAGAAATACTTTGTTTGAATATAAAATATATTTTGCATTCTATAAATTCATTTATCCACATCCTAAATGTATTTTTAAATATAAACATTGTTTGTAAATCCCTGCCCTGAAGATGATCTCAATAAAAGATCGAAACATTGGCACGATAAAGAAAATGTTTTTCTGAAACCTACATCACACCCTACCCCATCTCACGATATCTGAATTACTAATATTACTTTGGTTAAATAGGACCAACTAAAAAACATGGAATAATATAATCATTGCTCCAGTACTTCTACTTCTCTAACAGCTCCCCGTGGGCACTTCATGTATCGCTGGGAATCGAAATGAATACATGACAAAAAGAGTGAAGTTTAAAAAAAAAATTGTAAGTTGAGAAATAAAGAGACAGTGCGAGAGGGTGTGATAAAGATAAAGAGTAACTGAGAATGTTAGAAAAGAAAATGCCAAGACAAAGAAAATTGTGAGGGCAAAATAATAAATAATAAAATAATAGATAGTAAAATTAATAATGTGCGCGAGAAGGTTGAAATGAAAAAGTGAGATAGAGTGGGATAGAGAGAAAGGTAGAATGAGACAAAGAAAATTTGAGAGGTAATTTTGATAGATAAATATATAGTTATACAAATGTAGTTATGTAAATGTAATCCTGGTTTATTATTTTGTAAATCTAATAAGTTTCGGTAACAAAGCTAAATAAATGGTTAAATTTGATGTAATAATAAGCAATACACAACCACACAATATTATTAACTTTTCTTTTCTTTGTAATATGTAGTATAAGCACATGAACATGTGTGTTTCCTTCATGGTTCAGACCTACTTAACCACTCGTATAAATAAATAAGCCTCTATGTTGCTTTATACAATGTTAAAACATAAAGTTTAACATATTAATTATTATTTTAATAGGCGTGTTATCTTACTAATTCTACCTATTTTCCTTTGAGGTCCAATTTCCGGACTAAATATTACCTCTCGTCAAGGGCTTAACAGGAGCCTTCGAACGCAGAGGGATCCAATTTCATAAAGATAGTAGGATATGTGGTTTAGACTCATATCACGACCTACCTAACATGAAAAAAAAACTTAACATATGTAAAACACAACATAACATATGTATATGTACAATAAACTTTATATAATCGTACAAAGATATATACCGCGTTTTACTTTGAATTCTAAATTGTATTTCTAAAGTATATGTTAGGAAGCATTGGATGAAAATATTTAATCTTCAATAAAGCCGTACAGGTCAAAATTATCGTTCGTGCACTTAGATGGCTTGATTTTAATCCAGCCGTTAAAAAAAAAAGAAAAAACACAACGGGGAACAAGTCATTTATTCTCACCGAAGTACAATTCACCCTCGCCACGAACTTTTCGTGAGTTTGAAAACACTTTTCTCCCAACACAAAAACGTAAACTGGAATCACGAAATCGCGTGTTCGCCACGACTTCTTCTGTAACTGATATCAATATTTCTGACGACAGATGCAAATACCATTGCAAACTTATGCCATTCGTCCTTGAAGTTTAAGCACATATGTATATGTTGCTAAACCAGGTACAAAGCGAAATCACTTGCCTTGAATCTTGTTTTGAAATTTAGTTAGGGCAATAAAAGTATTATAGAAAGTAATCTTTCAGTCATCTAAGAAATTTTGGAATTGATTGACGGTATATCGAATAAACACGACTGCATATGAAATAAATAATAAAAACATCTAAAGGGTGCAACAATAGTAATTCTTTCAGACAGCCAGGCTGCTCTAAAGGCTATCCAGTGCCACAAACTGCCCTGTATCTTCCCACAAACTGCCTAAATACCCTAAAATATTGTCATTTTGGAATAGCTTAACGCTTAAGTTAATTCCATTTCATGAGGGATTTACAAGCAACCAGGCAGCAGATCACTTTTTAAAAACCTTGTGACTATTATCGGTTTAAATACGGTCTAAAATAGTAATATAATAATCTAAATAATCGGTCTAAAATATATTATGGGATAAGGTACAGCCTCCTTTAAAAAAGAACTGGAAACTTTGGTAACTAAAGAACACACCAAACGCTGGGAACGTAAGCAGGCAGGCACCCAGAAAGAGGAAATCCTACTCAACAGAAAGAAATGAATAACTTTATCTGATATATTCGTAAGACGATTATGTCTAAAAGAGAAAGAGACGATAGAGCATATCCTATGAAACTGCACCAAAATAGGTAGGAAGAAGTCTCACCTTGATACCCTACCGCTGAGATGAATTCTATACTTAATTTAAGAAACGACAATCTTTCAAGAAAGCCATTAGAAGAGATCAAAACAATAGACGAAAGTTTAAGTGCTAAAGGTCTAGTCAGGTTTATAAGATTAAACGGATTTCATTTTCCTGAAATTTGGAAAGCTGTAAGGTAACCGAACTCATAATTGCAGCGAAAGCTGGTAAACCACCGTATGAAGTTTCGACATATATACTAATATCGTTACTTAGAGTGATTTCAAAATTCTACTAAGATACTATTACTCAAATGGAAAAGCCCTTCGTAAAAAAAGGTCTCATATCAATGTTGCAGGTTGGCTTCATAAACTAACAAAATACTCAATAATACGCTAAGTGAAACTGACATATTAGAAAGAACTATAAAATGAACGACTGTTCCGCCGGATTTTTGGGCGTATCTCAAGCTTTTGATAAATTCTGCCGTGACGACATACATTTAAAATAATCCTCCCAATCCAATACACAACTTCTCGCGTCTTATTTCACAGAAAGACTATTCCGAGTATAACAAAAGAACGAACACCCAACTTTTATAAATAAAGAGTGGTGGTTCTCATCAAAGCGTGTTAGGAACAATCCTGTATATGCTTTATACAAGCAACTGGTCCTCAATAGGAAACTATAATGTAGCAACATTCACGGAAAACACTCCAGCTTTGCCAGTGGAAAATTGTATAGAAAAATCAACAAGAAATTTCAAAATGAGAACCGGATTTATGAAAAGACAAATGTTTGAAAAATTTAAATATATGAGTGTTTGTCTACACTCATTAGAAATCTACGAAATCTATCAACCGGAAAATAGTACCGCCATATAGCACGGTGAAATATTTCGGTAAGACGCTAGATTCTAAACTGAAATTGACATCACAATAAAAGTACAGAATTGGGTTTTACAGTTAGACAACTGCACTGGCTTTTGTGAAGAAACTCCGATTTACCAATCAAGAATCAAATCCACATTCATAACTAGATACAATCTGATCTATTGCAAAAATATTTTGAGGCTGTGATATGTAGAGTGCCATAGATGGGACAACAAAAGTATCATGGTTGATACTCCGTGGTACATAGGAACTTGTTTCCTAGACTTAAATTTAACTTCAATTAACTAATTATGTGATAAGAGGTCGAAACCTAAATTTAACTACTTTGTGTATAATGGGAATTTAACGGTTGAATAAGTTGTTTACCACTATTTAAACAAATAACGATTAATTAAAAACTTAGTTTTTCATGAGTTGGATATTACAAAATCCATTTTTTCCTTTAATTCTAGATTAAAATATTTTGGAAAAGTACAATGAATTTTATTTCGTTTAGCCAATTGTAATGTACTTAATTGGTTAAAAATTAATTTATCTGTTTATATAAATATGAAACTCTCATTGAGTCATTATTTCCCAGCAGATTTGATGATTGAACGCTACAATCAGCGGACTCCAATTTCCAAATTTATAACTAAACTCGTGGCTTTGACGGCCGTTTTATGACGCAGTTCAATAATAATTACGCATAATGGCCATCATATTTCAAGCTGGAAATGAAATTAACTCCTGCTAAAGACGACCTAATCGTAAACGTCAATATTTATTGTTTATTTTTATATGGAATATAAACTGCTCAAAAATGAATACGGATATTGCCAATTTTGTAGTACTTTCTTGTTTAGGATCTGGCGGGCTCTATGGAAAGGGTTCCGTCTAGCAGCAATGACATTAAATCTGTCCTACCTTAACGTCGTAATGCGCTTAGATCCACTACCAGGCCTCATATTGGCACTTCCGGTCTCTGAAAATCGGGCTAAAGCCCGGCAAACCATACTCTGAAAAAGGCCAACTGCCTCTCCGATATCCACTTGTCGATGACCTCGATAACCCATTCTCACGATAATATTGCGAACTTCTGGCTAAAGATGATGTCTTTCAGCGTAGAAGAGAAAGAATAAAACTGGATTAAAATGGAGAAAGAACGAGAACGGGTGTTTGTTCACAAAATGAGTAATCTTCATGTTTACTATTCTTAAATAAATCCGGTATTAAAAATGAGGATTAACATTTGTTTGTTTTTGGTTTGTATTTTCTATTTTTTCTAACAGGAATGTGTAGGTTAATTTAATTAAAAATAGCAGAATAAGAATAAATGACTAATATCCCTATTCATTTATGAGCTGTTTATGATTAAAATCGAGTCACCATTCGGGTCCTCGTCAGTCTTCAGTCCTTTACATTAAAATAAACAATTTTACAAACACAACAAACCAAAAATACGTGTCATGTTAATACAGTATACTAAATATTGTAAAAAACAAAATTTACTCTTAAGTTCAATTGAAATACAAAAAAACTCTAATTTTTAAACTCCCTTAATTACTTATTGTAGACATTAGGTACTACCAAAATTTTGGAAAGAAAAATTAAAAAACAAAAATTCAATATTTCCCATTTTTCCGATATTTGGTTAGTTTTATTATATTGATATGTTTTGCTTATTTTGGAATTATAAAGAAAATATTGACCGGTTTTGATGTAAATATCTATACAATTTGGAGTTGGTCGTTACCTATCGTTGCAGTCGGTGGATGGTCCGTCAGACGCGTTAACAAATTTCAAGTTAATCGCCCAGACAAATGAATTTCATTTAAAAAAAATCAAAAAGTACCAAAATGAACCCCTAAAATTTTGTTAGTCTATGCCTACATAACTCTAGAAAATAATGATTTTTGATGCCTATTTTTTTAAACTGTTCCACAAGTTACAGGCCAGCGCACGGGTCGTCCAGTCTTCAGTGCTTTACATTAAAATAATCCATTTTACAAACTCAACAAACCGTAAATCCATATCATATAAATACAACAATAACAATCGATCATTAAACTAATAATTTACATTCATATTCACTATAAAGATAGTACCAACTTCTAGTGTGTCTAAAGCAATACCGACAAGTGGAAGAGTTTAACAATACTCTGTAGAAATGTGTGGGGATTAGTGACCGTTAATCGATAATTATTCAGAAATCGTGAGATGCGGTCTGGTGTGATGTAGGTTTCAGAAAAACATTTTCCTTATCGTGCCAACGTTTCGATCTTTATTGAGATCATCTTCAGGGCCTGGGATTTACAGACAGTTTCCATTTAAAAAATACATGTAGGATGTGGAAAAAAGTGAATTTATACAATGCAAAATATATTTTTTATATTCAATGAAAGTATTTCTACTCACTCAAAGTGTTTGTCTTCTGGGTCAAGGACTATTATAGTCCTTGAAGGCTTGTTTTTTTTGTCAAAATTTTAAGATACCAGAAGTTGATAAAAGGAAAATTAATCAATTCTTTCATTCAAACTGCTAACTATGCACTCGAAAAGTGCGTCACTCTTTCAATTCATGCCGACATACGTAACTTGTATCGTAACGTCTAACAGCCTACAACTTTATAGGATAAGGGATGTATCTATTATGAATGAGACTATAAGGACAGTTCAGAAATTAACAAAAGAAATGTATTGGTCTGATTTAATTAATGCTTATTTAAGGATAAAAATACGTGTAAACAAAAAACAGCTGTAAAATTCATGGCTGCCATGTTGGTTACCAACGCCCTAACGGATAGCAATGTGACTACATTTTCGACCTAACATCTAACATGGCCCTTGCCTGTTATATCGAGCATTGTTAACTAGCCGATTCTTAAGGTTTACGTCATCATTTTTCTCGATATAAAAGGACCTAACAGGGTTAACACAAAGATGGTGATATCCCCATAGTTTGGATATTTTGTGTTTGACCTTTTTAGCATTAACATTATGTTATATGTGCGGTTATTAGAGACCGTTAATCGATAATAATTCAGAAATCGTGAGATGCGGTCTGTTGTGATGTAGGTTTCAGAAAAAAACTTGGGCACTCTCAACATGACACACAAGAATGGCACAATTACACAGAAGACAAAACCTTTCAGCCCTGAAGATGATCTCAATAAAGATCAAAACGTTGGCACGATAAAAGAAAATGTTTTTCTGAAACCACATCACACACACCAGACCTCATCTCACGATTTCTGAATAATTATGTTATATTTAATAGATTTTTCTTATTTTTCAAGTTCATATACATTGTATTATAAATATTTTAACATTATCATATGTTACTTTATGGTTTTTTCTATTATATCCTGGGTTAAGCCCGTCACTAGTTCCTTTTTTATTATAGTGTTATTACGTTGTAGCAGGTTTTTTTTTACTGTAATAACAATCGCTTCAATGTATATTTTTCTTACTTGTGGAAATTGGTTTAACATTCCAAAACGATAAAATAAGACAAAACAATCTCAAAATACTATTACAATCTGAACCTAAAACAATTAATTTCGTTTGTAATTAAAAACTATTTACGATTGCATATAAAAACAATGTTCAAAAAGGTTTCAATAATTAAAACGTTCCTGTCGTGAAAATATTATCGGCTGATGCATTTTATGAGGCACGATGTCCGATTTTGTAAATTCAATTTGACTGAGTATAACAACGAGTTATATTCGACTAGATGATTAATATATTTTTCGACTTACGAGATGTCTCGTGATTGTTATATAAAAAAGGATGGACTAGAACATGAAATAGAAAGCAATGACGAAAATACTTAGGTTAAGTAGAGATAAATATATTAAATAATTACACTAGAAAAAGTTTATTCTACATTTTCCAGGAAATTCATTAAATTTTAAAACTGCAAAATCAAATAGCTTTCGTAATTAAAATAACAAAAACAGTGCAAATTACAAACTATTACGAAATTCAAAATTATTCAAAGATGACATTTTGCACTCCAAGACAAAAAAACCGGACACTCGTATTTATTTGTTTATTTGAAACGTACTAAATATTATATTATACTATATATAAGTAATACTACATAATATATAGTATAATTAAATATTATACTATTATTATATACTACTTACAGCATACTATAAGATATGTATAATTTAATAATTAAACGACATATGTATTTTTATTTGTATATTAACATCATACATATCTTTTTGTATACCAAATTAAACGAGATCAGAAATTAGCGAGTTTTAATGAAAATATTTAATTAGTAGATTAATATTTCTAACTATTTATTCTAAACGGTGTTTAGTAATTTTCTTTTAAACCATCATAATCAAATAATTTTTATTAAAACGCATGAATTTCTAATCTCGTTTAATTTGGTTTACAAAAAGATATGTATGGTGTTGTTAATATACAAATAAAAATACATATGTCGTTTATGGTTTGGTTTTACGAGTCCGTTTTTTTTGTCCTTGAGTATGTATGTAATTGAAACCTTTGTGTTAAGTAAAATAATAATTATCATATAATATAAATACGAGCTCGTTATTATAACAGGACATAACGCTTTAATTAAAATATACAGAAAACCCTCAAATGGGATGGGAAAGCAGTGAAATGTGAATATTTGCATTCGGACAGATCAAAGTCCTCCCTTACGGGGATCATTATGATTATGGACTCACCGCTTAATATCATTTCCAGTCGAAACAGCCCAATTCCAGGCGGTCAATTAAGTTGGGCGGTGCTAAAACAAAGTGGGATCACAAACTGTAACACGTTTGATGACTAGTGGCGTCGAAGATAAATTGACGATGGATTCCTGCGCAAATGGTTTCACGATCACATGAACTTTCCACAACGGGTGAGCTTACTTTTAATGGGCAGACGAACTTAAAACATGGCAAATTTCATTGAAAAACTGCATACCACACCAAACTGCATAATAAAAATAGCTTGAAGGAAAATTTGCTATTTACATAGAATTTATTACTTTTGTCGATCTGATAAAAAATAAATCATTTCTTTAACCGGATGAAACGTGATAGAATTTCTTTCATTCCTCTTGCAAATTGTTTTGATTTGATTGTACAACGTGTCTTTGCAATCGTCATTAAATATTTTCTTTTTGTTATCATTTTTAGCAACCTTTTGTTTTCATTAATTAATTGTCTTTTTTCATGTTCTTATTAAATATTCGAGCTAAACGACAGTTTTATGCGATTTCATTGTCTTCTGATTGCTTTTGAAAACAAGCTAGCTTTTTAAAGGACTTCCATTTTCATTATTAAACATTATTAAATAACCTTTAAAAAAAATCTGATCGATTTTTTGAAAAATCTATCACACAATAAAATGTGAAATTCAGTAGAAAGTTTGTCAGCCAACGTGCCGAAATTTCGAGTCCAAATAATTTTTAAAAAAATTGTCGCAGGGTGCAAGAAGTATCCATCAATTCAGAAGAAGAAAATATAAAACCGAAAAAAATGTTAAACAATTAAAAACTTACCTGCTAAAGGACTACAGGATTTATCACTGGAAAAATATAAAGAAAAATTATACAGCTATTAATGATAATCACTAAGAATTTCTAAAAGAGATGACTAAAAAGGATAAAACGCTTAACAGAAAAAAAAATTACCAGACCACTAATTCAGTGCGTTCAATAATAATATACCAAATTCACCAATAACGGATGTAATACAAAGTTCACTCGCATAGAACCTAATTTGTTTCATCTTCCTTGATGTTGACACACTTTTTTTTTTTTTTTTTTTTTTTTTTTTGACCAAAGCTCCATTCCATGTAGGTATTACCTATCACTTTCTATTTTACGTAGATACTTTAGGATCAAACAAGAAGATACTACGGGAAAAATACCATACATTCTATTGTATTTGCCAGACATATTCCGAAAATGAGTGTTGTAAAAATTGCAAAGTTTGCAGAAGGTACAGTGATGGTAACAAGAAGAATTGGGCTCAATTAGCCGTACATACAAATTACTCAAATGAAAAGCATATTTTATATGTCACCTATGGTGTTTATACCAAACAACAATACAACTATATACATGAGAAAGACCGTAGAAGCAAAGCTGAGATGGAAAGACTACGAGAAGAAAAAATAATGACATAATTAGAAATAAGGTATATATTGTACTATATGGGTTCCTAGGAAAAGAAAACAGTATGTAGGATTTTATTAAATAAAAGTAAGTATATAAAAAGTTATAAAATATAAAAGATGCTTCCAGAAGTAGACCAGTAGTACGGTGAAGTAGACGATTTTTGTTTGCCAATTTAGCAGCAAAGGAAGAGTCAAATCCACAATAACTCATTTAAACTCATAGAATATAGTCAACAGTGACCTCTAGTTTTTTTTTAAATTACGTTCGTTTTAAGCACTCTTAAATATCCGTAAATAATTACATTTCATAGCAATAGTAAAATATATATTTTTTGCTGAATGTACCGTTGGCAGTTGTTTTCTTGCTGATGGTTGTTTTGCATAGTGGTTTGTTACTAAATAAATACTATAATTATTACTATTAGTAGTAGAATAGTAGTAAGAAAAATAAGGATGAACGCATCAACAAAGCTTGAAAAGTTTTATTTCGTTTTTCCGATTCTAACTTAGCAAAAGCCGAATTTATGACAGGTTTTAAAATCTTGCGAAATGTTGTTTGGATTGGCAGAGTCGATTTAAAGTGATAACTTGTTTTCTGATTTGAACAAAAATCGGAGGTAGTTTGGAAAGGCTAGTGAAATGATAACTGCGGACATCCAACAACGTTGGCGAAATGATATAAAAACATTTTATTACAAAAAAATTACATACACGATAAGGTTGACAATGTTACGTAATATAATAATCTTTATTTTAAAAATTGGATTAAAGTGTATTCTAATGCACAGTGCTTAGGATAAAAGTATATGTAATGCAAAACTCCATCAGTCAATTATGGTATAAATTTCATATACATCAATTAATTTTTATATTAGTAAATATTCCTAACGATTTTATTTTTTAACACTTTTCAGATCATCCTTATCTTTCCAATTCTTCTGAATAAAGTCAATCAGTTCAATTTAATTTATAATTCAATTTAAGTATCACTCACTGAAGAAGTATGGAAAAGAATCAATTAAAATAAATCGAGGAATGATACGATCATACTTTTGTAAAAACGATCTAACTTCCTGACAAGTGTCGACCAACAACTCATTTTTACACACGATCAAATGAAGTATTTATTGTTTCGACCAATTGGACTCACGTAACAATTTGTCTGGTTTATTGGCTTGACCTCCCTCTGCGCCAATTATGAACGAATTGTATTGAACTGTGCAGAAATATGTAATAAATTACATATGTGTAAAATTATGAATCTTTTTATATATATTTTTTTAAATAATAAATAAACTATTATATCTTTATCATAACAAAATCGTTATCACTGACAACATCGTTCTGTTATGAAAATTAATAACCAAAGAGCCTTTGTATGGGCAGAGAAAAAATCGACAGGTATTAGGGTGTTTTTAGCCGATGTGAGGGGCGGCAAAAACGCGCTGAACTGACTCAATTTCACAAAAAGCCAAACGTGAATCTTTTATGTTATAAATGGAGTGAAAATTATAAAAAAATATGATTCCGCCTTTAAAAATTGTAAAATAAACTATATGTCCTGAATGATTTAGAATACATCAAAATCTCATTCAATTTTATCATGTATACGTGACTGGTTGTAATAATAATAATTAATAAATGTTATAATTAATAAATTAAATATTTATACGTGTATATTGTTCATACAGATATACACATAGAAAATATATTATCAAATATATGTAAATCTAATCACCTCTATTGATTATTAGATACCGTGTTATTACGATTACGCAACCTTTAATTTACTAAAATCGATATAAAGAATACTTGATAATGAATAACACATGAATTCATGTTGACTTCAAGATTTATAATTATTTACAAAATCTTTTTTCTCTTTTCGTTATATTTACGGAATATTCAGGTTTAAATTCCTCCTTCATTAACATTTGCTATAAAATAACAATAAACTAAATATTGAATTAAACAAAATGATGGAGGAAGCTTACTAAGAGTGACGGCGCGTTGAGAATTTAATAAATTCCCCTTATGGAGGCAGCACTGATCCAGCTAGCCAGGGCCCTATTATCAGTGGATTTACCCTTCATTAAGTTTTCATAGTATCCGTTACCTATTGAATTAGTATATACGCTCCAACAAGCTTGAACGTACGAATTTGAAAGAAAATGACTGTATTTTTAATTTTGCGTCGTTTAACTGCCATTTAAAGTGTTTTTTTGTAATAAAAACTGAAACGTTCAATTTCTCTATTAATTCTGTAATTATCTAAAAACAAACATTGATTCAGTTTGTATTCAAAATTAATGCAAAATCTAAACAATTGGTTCTAGTAATTTGAGCAAGAAAAAATTAGATCGAGAGCAATGAGAATTTGGACAAATGTACGTATCTTTTTCTTGTTTCTTTCGACAAAATAACTCAATAAATTTACGTTAAAGAATTATCCTTAAAAAGGTGAAAGGGATAAGACAGAGGGATAGATAAATACGTGATAGATAGATGGATAGGTAAGTAGATAAATATATAGAGAGATTGAGATTCTCTAATATAGTATTCGTATATCTAATGTAATTGCATTCTTCGACAAAATGAAACTAAATTAGATAGAAAACAGTAACATCATATTTTTGAGAGTAAAAGGGAATGTGATCGGCAGCAGGAGAGTGGAATGCGAAATGGGTAAAGTTATATAAATACATACAATAAATTTATTAAAAAAATATACAGAGAAAATAAAAAACATATAAGGATAAATTAATACTAATATATTGACAAAGGAACTACTACAGAAAAAAAGTGTACAAATATACAGAGATAAATAGACAGATCGATACATAGATAGATTCTGAAAAAGAAAAAATCTTTGTTTATGTGTGTGAGACCCAGTGCTTGCCTCCATGGATTTTATTCAACATATTCACTTTTGATAATTAAACGTTAACACTTTCATTTATTCAATTAATTAATCGTTATGTATGGTCTTGGTTGAGATAAAAAAAGTCAGTGTCACGAGCGGAATTCGAACCCACGACCTTCGACTAAATACGCCGCTGCTCTACCACGATAGCTCAAATTGCCTTACACCTCACCTTACATAAAAATAATGATTAGTTAACACTTTCTTTCATTTGTTTTATGATTACTCTTGTCAAATCCAGTGCGTTTTCATAAATAATTTTTTAATTGAATTTAACCACTTTTGACTAAAACATTGTTCTATTTACGACTTAAAAAACTGAAATATTACCCTAAAAAAACTGGATTTATTATTTAACTAATAATTTATGAACAATGAAACTGTCTTCACTATGTTTATTGTCCAAATGAAGGGAAATAAATAAAAGCATTTCTTCGGTGTAACGGCCGGCTTTCCTTTTGACTTTGTGAATTATTAAAACTCCGTTCTCGTTGTTGACCAGGAGTGAATCAGTTCTGGGACAAACGGGGAGGAATGGATTGTATCAGGAAAGCCGGAGTCCTCCCTTATTAATACAGTTACAATACAGCCACTGGGCTCCTGCATACATAATGTAATAAGTTAGTCTGTGACAACAAAATGTTCCTTAAAATAGACTCTCCATATTTAAATTAATCGTATCGCCGGGATTTGTTCATTGAACAACCTTTAGCGTGATTTCTCTCGGCGTGGCCAACATATTTGGATAATGTTTTCTCAGAATATTGTACAAAATGGAAATTTTGAACAAATGCGAATATTAAGTTGGTTTTTAGTTAAATTTTTTTGAAGTCGATATTCTTATCTAGGAAATGCCAATTTCGTGAACCGGCTACGTATTTTTCTAGTTATTTATAATTTTGTTTTCTTTTACGTGGTACATTTTCCCAGTCTTGTTCTTAGCGAATGAATTTTTAATGTTATTATTTTTAAGAATCCCTACGCATTTAGTAATTACATAGATTTTATTTTAACCCTCCGCTTTCAACATGGACTACATTATTTTATCATTTATACAGGTACAGCTTCATTTTTTTAGATGAGAATTTATTATTCCGTTCTCGTTACAATTGCAAAGAGTTGAGTTTGCAACATAAAACATATGCAATAAATGCACAATTAATAAATTCATAAATTTGTTCAAATAAGGTCTGTAACAGAATTACAGTTCATATTAAGTAGGTTTTATATCAATAGGCATGCAGATTCGCAGCTTGATGAAGAACTGGTAAAACAAATAAATACGTTGTTTATACGAGAAAAGTTGTATGTGAAAGAGAGAGAAGTATATATAGTTAGATAGATGGATAGATGTAGATGTTGTCGGGGTGTAATATACTGCGCACTTCAAGAGCTATTGTATCCCCCGTTCTACCTAAAGCACACCGGTGAGTCCTATTTCATCAAGGAACTTGAATAGTAGGTCCGGTTTCAATTGTTGAATCCCTTCAATGGTCACATTATACATCCCAAAGCGCTTCTTCCTGCGGGCAAGGGATCACCGCAATTTGTTAGTTTGTGTGTTGGTGTCTCGTCTCCTCTGCCTCTTTACAGAATCTACATGTGATGTCTTGAATTATTCCAATTTTCTTTGAGTGTCGATATAGTTTTCAGTGTCCTGTTAAGAATCCTATTAGGATTCGCAGTTTATTCCTGCTTCCTTTGACACATTCTGTAATTTCTTTTAGGAGATTATTGGATTGCCTATGTCCAGTAAGTACATTCCATTATTCCTTCATTTTCTTTTTGTCCTTCTGTCTGAGGTACACATTGATAGTGTCGGTTCCTATGCCACAGAAGGGCTCTGGTCATATCAGCGGTGTAGCAGCTCCTTTCCTTGCAAGGGTGTCCACTTTCTCGTTGCCTTCTACACTCATGTGTCCTGGGACCCAGCAGAGGCGGACTTTGTTCTGCGTACCTATTATGTTTAATTTGGTTTTGCAGTTCAACACCATCTTTGAACTAATGATATTTGAACTTAGTGCTTTGATGGCTGCTTGCTATCTGACATGAAAATTTTTTGGTTTTGTACCCTTTAGTTGAGTTGAGTACATCTCTCGATTGCGTGAATCGAATTGGAAGGTAGTGGTGTATTTTCCTATGGGTTTTGAGTATTTGGTTCCAGGACCGGATATTCCTGCCCCTGTACTAGATAGGTAGTTTGTGGGTATATGTGTGTATGCGGTTGAAAAGTAAACCGAGGGAAGGAGAGAGAGAGAGAGAGAGAGAGAGAGAGAGAGAGAGAGAGAGAGAGAGAGAGAGAGAGAGAGAGAGAGAGAAAGAGAGAGAGCGATGAAGAGGAATATTTTTTTTAGCCCTTTTTCCAAAATTTACTATTAGTTGTTGCAGTAAATAAAAAAGGTGTAGCCTAAGCATTAAAAATATTAATTCAAATTTTATCTGACATTAATGGAAGAAAATACGTCAAATAAAATAATGCAATTAATACGATACACTGGTGCAGACTTTTAGCAGTTAGTACATGAGTGTTCTGAGTTGGAAATTTCGTAAAATTGTTTAATAAAAGAAACACTGCATTTTGAATCCAGTAGTAATCTAAGCATTATCGATTGTGAACGAGTACGGTTCAAAATATGTGATAAATTAAACCTTTGAAACCGTTGTTTGTCTCTACGATATTCTGAATCCTAGCTAATATGTTCATGGGTGAGTCGGCTCAACCCAGCGGGGCTTTTTACATAAACCGATGTCGTTTTCTTTCTAAATCGATGCCTTATAGCTCGACTCATCCTCCATCCGCTTTTCCCACCATTGTCCTCTTTTGCAACTCCTATCAGATTCAGCATCGCCCTTTTCTTCCTTCCCTCCTTGCTTTCGTTTTGTGGGGACGAGCCCGGAACCCATTTGAATATTCATTCCGGTAGAGCTTATCGACATTGTGCTGAGGAGAGCGCTATTCGTAAGATTTCTACTTTAAAACACTGGGCATATTATTCCATCTTAAAATGTTAAATATAGTTCGGAATTAACACAATACAAAAAGTAACGTCTTTCGATAAAGTTCAATTATTTTAAAGTACGTCATGAAAGTGAGTAATTTTTGTTTAAAAACTATCCCTTTTCAACTTACCAAAGTTCAGGTGATAATTCAAGCCACGTCAAGACCTTTACAAACTGGTTTATTACATCAGTAGTTTACCCGAGTTGAAAATAAACTAATTAAGTTTAACGCCAGTAAAACCATACTTCCATAAACGCTGGTTTACACGCTTATCGTTTACCACGTCCACATGGCCTATGATCCGTTTAAACCTTATCTCATGACCAGTTTGTTTACATCCGCGGGGTGAAACTTATACACTTTATGAATTTTAAACAGAATAGAATCCACATCTATTTTGTTTCTTCTGTTCTTTTTTTACCCAGAAAAAGGCAAGAAAATTGCAAACAATTTACAAATAATTTGTCGTAGAAGTTAGTGACGATATTATCACAATAATAATAATGTTATGTATAATTAAATATATAAATCAGAAATAGTCCATGTGAGGTTGTTGGTGTAAATTATAAAAAAATATGCTACGTATAAACCATATCCTTGCGCTATTTTTTAAATTTTACTAAAGTGAATCTAATAATTATTTAGCTTCTACTGAAAAGTTCTTAAGTGCAACTTAAGGGAAGGTTTTCAACGAGTCTTCAATTATTAACTTTCCAAAGCCTTCAAGATTAGGTATTACAGGACAATAAAAGCTATTTCGGAGCTTGTTTTTAACAGGGGGAAAAAACAATTCCAGTTCGCGAAAGCATAAACAGTCCATTTGAATAAAGTATGTCTAATGTCTGCTTGAAAAGGCTAAATGCTAATCTTTGAGGACGGATACGACAAATTTCTATTATCACCATGGGAACGCTTTGAGGAGTATAAAATACAAATACACGAATTTACGACATTTACGTGCAGCAGTTCCAGAGTACACAATTTCAGCCAGGGCTGATTAACGGTTTACAGGGTTTACTGCATTTCAGTGATGTGAGGTAGAACATTTCAATTTTGACGAGTCAATTTGTTCATACAATAAATCTACTGTTGCCTGAAATAAACGAAAGGTTTCTTGGTTCTGAAACAGCAAGTATCTTATGAAAAGATGAAATTTTAACAACACACGCTCATTGGTTAAAAAAGAATCGATATACCTTAAGAACATTAAGACAGGTAAGAACGTGATGATTTGTGGTCTCATAATACATTCCACGAAACCACTTGTAATTTGATATTAATAGGAGATATAAATATTGACCTAAAAAATAATCACTCCATATCAAACAAATATAAGAATATATTTATTTAGAAATCGTGACATGTGGTCTGGTGTGATGTAGGTTTCAGAAAAACATTTTCTTTATCGTGCCAACGTTTCGATCTTTATTGAGATCATCTTCAGGGCCTGGGATTTACAAACATTATTTACATATAACAATTACATTTTGGATGTGGAAAAGACAATTTATACAATGCAAAATATATTTTTTATATATTCAATCAAAGTATTTCTACTCACTCAAAGTGTTTGTCTTCTGTGTAATTGTGCTATTCCGTGTCGAGAGAGCCAGTGAGATTTTGCTATTTTGTGTTTATATATGTTGGATTTTGAAGAGGTAGGGAAGGATGCCGGTATAGAAAAGACAGTTTTGTATAAGGCGTCGTCAAAACTGTCTTTTCTATACCGGCATCCTTCCTTACCCCTTCAAAATCCAACATATATAAACACAAAATAGCAAAATCTCACTGGCACTCTCGACACGACACGCAAGAATTGCACAATTACACAGAAGACAAACACTTTGAGTGAGTAGAAATACTTTGATTGAATATATAAAAAATATATTTTGCATTGTATAAATTGTCTTTTCCACATCCAAAATGTAATTGTTATATGTAAATAATGTTTGTAAATCCCAGGCCCTGAAGATGATCTCAATAAAGATCGAAACGTTGGCACGATAAGGGAAATGTTTTCTTTAACCTACATCACACCAGATCGCATCACACGATTTCTAAATAAATATCGATTAACGGTCACTAATCACCACACATATAAGAATATATTCCATAATGAAGGAATCATTTCTGGAATACTCGAATTTACCAGGGAAAAATTTGTAAGGAATGGATTATGAATGGATAGAAACTTAGAATCTGTTTTGGTCAGCTTTAGACGCTGGGATAAATATGAAAATAAAACATGAGTAATTAAAATAAAAAAATTATAATCACTATTTAATAAGTATTGATTTACATGTTAAAAGAACAAATCCCAACATGGAAAAATGAATAATGAATTAACTGACATACTTGTAACAAATACCTCACCTCAAAGTAGATGTTCTGATCTCGCATAGTAATTGGAACCTTAACTCGTTTTGTGGCGATCCAAACCAAATGTACAACAAAATACTCGAATTAATCACTGAATTTATGAGTGTTGCATAATAAAAATAGATCATAAAAAATGGCGAGCTAACAAACTATGGTTCAATAATGACATAAAAGAATTATCTAAACAAAGAGACAAGTTATTGAAAAAAAAACCCATAAATCTAACCCAAATAAAACTATTTACGAAGAAAATTAGATAAAACTAAGGAAATTCCTAAATAAACAAAAACAGAAGTAAAACAATATTACGAATGAATAATTAATTGAAATAAAGATAATTCCCAAAAAGTTTGGAGATTAGTAAATAATATAACTGGTAAAAAAAAGATATCATTGTAAAAATTAACTGCAGAAATTCCCCTCGTTTGGACCGCATAACAGCAACAGATATTCTGGGTGTATGTAATTAAGGCGTTTGAAAAATGATACACTTTTTATTTCTTTCACACTTTTTACTAAATATACATATATTTTAATAATGCCCTTGTCTTTTCATTACTGTTTTGGCTTAACAGGTATGTCAAATTTTCAAAGAAAGTTTATTTAATACAGTTTTTTTGGTTTGAAAATGATTTTTAATGAGATGGCCGTTCGGAGGGCGTTTTGTTCAACTTGATCTATCAAAAAATCATAAATGAATTTTTTTTACGTAGGCCCGTTATTTCCCTGGTGTATGGTCCTTGTTGTCAATCATATAAATAAACGTTATGTTTTATACGCTGAATTTTGATGTATTTTTTGTTAGTATTACATACAATCTCTCTGGGTAGGTGTTCGGCATTATTGCACTTGAGTGTGTTTAGCCGTAGGCACTGATTGAACCCGACTTCTGAACCTGAATACGGGGAATGATCAATTTTGTGATTTAACTCGTGGAGGAGCCTCCAAACTTGAACACTAATGCCAATTAGCGGCGAGGGTGATTAGGTTTTCTCCTTCCCTGCCTCTCATTAGGTGTTCAGTTCAGACTTGGTTGTCAAAGTGAGAGGCGCGACCGCCCCCCCCCGTTACACCGGCCATGCTACTTTAATTAGCAGATTCAAGAACTGAAAATTAATTTTATTGCTAGCAAGAGCGTGTCAATTTGTTTTCAAAGCCGGAATCAGTACGTGCTTATTCAGAGCGAAACTTTAAACATACCATTCGTCTTGAGATGTCTACGATTCAAGGCTTATTAGGTTTGTAACCAGTTTGTACGTTAAAATTAAATATGAAGTGAGAAAAGTTCAATTTTGTACTAATGTCAAAGAGTTCAATTGCATTAAGTAATAACTAACAAAATAGCTTTAAAAATGTATCGGTATGTACATTGGCATATAGGAAGAGTTTTTCGTTTTGTCCTGTTGTAAAAGGCCTACAATTCTAAAAGTAGTACACATATATTTTTAGTTTTCACTTTTACCGGATCATGTTAAACCAACATATTAATATTCTCTTTCGGAATAACAGGTGTTCTCCCAGATAATAAACGTTTCTACAAGAAATGTATAAAAAAACATGCGAAAAAAAGCTAAGCAGCCAAACATTTTAGGTCAAACACTAAAACTATTAAAGATTTCAACGGCGAAGTGAAGGACTGGTTGGTACTGCAGCAAGGTTGACAACTCATCTATATTTACAAACCATTTAAAATCCATTTATGTTATTATTTTGAAGTTAAATTGAACATGCATCGTGACTGTTCCGGGTATAACTTTATTTTTATTTATGTTGAAATCAATTTACCATTGTTGTTATTTCAATTTCCCCTTTTTCAAGAAATGCAGAAAAAAGTTTTAGCCAGTACTGAATAATTTAATTTATTTTTCAATAATAAAACAAAACAATGTCAAATATTTTAATAATCAATTCATGCAGACATTAAAAATGAATTACATATTTATTCAAAAATAGAATAATTTTATATTGCTTCCACAAATGGAGGATTTTATTGGAATGAAATCAGTATAAAATACATAAATGAATAAATGAAATATAAAAACTCTCGAGAAAAATTATTAATCAGTAATATTATAAATAAACCTCATTCCATTGATAAATCATTATAGTATACTTATAGTATTACATAATCTCAATATAAGAATAAATAATTCCATTTGATCAATCTTTTTTTAGAGAGAGATAATAAACTGTATATTTTTGGTTAATTTATACGTGTCATAATATGTGCAAATAATATATGAAAATTATCCAAAATTCTAATCGGGAGGAAAAACATTAAGAAGAAAATTATTAATAATAAGATACAATTGCCGATATTTTAATAGGTTCAAACGTTTGAATGGTTTCAAAGTAGTTCAAGTTCAAGTTCAAATGTACGAAATAATAAATAATAGAAGTTATTGATATTTAATATTTATTTAATGTAAAAAATATTACAATTAATTAAGGTTTTTAGTTGAGATAAAAAAGTCAATGGCTCGAGCGGGTTCGAACCCACGACCTTCGGCTAGATACGCCGCTGCTCTACCACTTGAGCTATCGTGACGTGAAAAAGGAGGGAAAATTCAAAAGGTGGGGTTGAGATGGTGTCCGAGGGGATCGAGGTCACAATAACTCAAGTGGTAGAGCAGCGGCGTATCTAGCCGAAGGTCGTGGGTTCGAATCCCGCTCGTGCCATTGACTTTTTTATCTCAACTAAAAACCTTAATTAATTGGTCAAGCGGACCACGAAATTAGTGAATGTAAAAAATATTTTTCCTATTTATCAAAATTATATAAATTAGGAAACTATTTAACATTTTACACACAGGAGTTCACCCAGGATACCCCAAGCGAAATTCTCAAATCGTCCGGAAATTATACTCAATAGGGTACATATATACCTATGTGTTTCTTGAGGTTAAAACCGATAGTAACGTTTTCTGCTATAGAGTAAATTGGGCACGGCCTTGAGCACATGGCGAAAACGAAGTTCTTCTTTTATAAGATATAAGGGACGACATGTGAGTTTCTATCCTTTTCAGTAATATCTTTTCAAAGATTTTATTGACATAATCGTACATCACAGTAAGGAAAAGATCCCGGGTTCGAATGCGGCGGCCCTGCATTCGAACGCGATACTCACAAATGGGCTTCTTTCAAAATACACTGGCACCCCAAAGATTCATACAACCTCTTAGTTGAAATACCTCCGTAAAAAAATGTTTGAACCTAGTCTGCATTACGGAATTGACTTAAGAAAACCATCCCAATAAGTAATTAGTCCAGTGTCATTTTTAGAAATTTTTGACAGTATTGGTTTGAAGTTTTTTCCCAGGTGACTTTATTTTTGCTGGATAGTACTATTTGTGGATTTCCCTTGGGGTGACCCGGGTGCAGTCCTGTTATATGTTAAATAGTTTCCTAATCTATATAATTTTTGTAAAATATTAAAAACATTTTTTTTACATTAGATAAATATTAAATATTTATATATTTATATATATATATATTTACTAACATTATTTACACACATTATTTACTAACATTACGATTCATTATTTTCTTCCTAATGTCAGATCAGATTTTCAGATTAGATTTTTGTGATTGATCGATGTTTGTACATATTATGACATATATCATTTAACGAAAAATATTGACAGTTTATCATCTTTCTGAGTGCAGTGGCTCGCCCTGCAAAGTTTTTCAAATTTTTAAATCATGAAGCTTTACGTAAGTAAAATATTGCAAAATGTTGAAGTAATAAATAAAGCAGTGTTATTATTATTGTTATTAGTGCAATGGCTCGGGAAATGGCTTGCAAAAATCATTACCTACTTACAGAAATGATTCACAACTAATCAATTTTTACAACTAATTGTATATCTTAAAGCAATTTCTAATCAGCGGATTAATTACAACAATCTAGGTAGTTTGGCCATATTAAAAAGGTTTAGTTAGCAAGATTCAGTTCATTTGTATGACTGTAAACTTACAAGATTCCTTTCTTTCACGTTATCCCGTATATTTTTCCGATATAATATATTCCCAGGTAAGAATCTCTCCCATTTGAATTATAGTTGCATACCTTTTACACGATAATTTGTGGGAATTTCCGAAGAATTTAGGCTTGATTATCGGATATCCCTTTTTATATTAGCAGGATCAAATATTCATTCGATGTTTGCGGTGCGGCGAATGAAGCCACGGTGGAATGTCGAATACGTTCTTTTACCAGAAAGGTATCGCTTTTAATATCGACATCAAGCGTTTTTAACAAAATCAAAGGTTAAATTTAAAACCGAAAACGGTATTTTTCTGTTTGGAAATATGGTCATGGAGAGTCAGACAGGCAGAATAAACGAAGATTTCTGACAGGCCAATATTTATCGATGGGCAAGACGTAAAACGTTATTACAATTAAGTGAACAATTGGATCCTTGTTGAATCAAATCATGTATCTGAGCTACATTTTTCGCAAGCCAGACCCGACCAATCCAAACTCCGTTTCTTGGGGTCCATGGGCTACGCCTTTCCAAACCTCTGAGTCCTCAGCATTAAACTAATCAACGCTGTATATATCAGGTTGCACCCTAACCGCCAGGAATTTTTAAAGAAACTAATTAAACGCATAATAATTCACTGAACTTAACGGTCGCGAGATTGAAAGAAGATTATAACTGATTTTTCATTTGTGAATAAAGCTAAGCCATTCTGAAAGCACTTTTATTGCTAAAACACATTTTTATTTCTGCGCAGAAGGGTTTCCAACGATCCGTATTAATTTTGTTATTATATTATTATTAAAATATGTATATGTAAAATATGTAATTTGTTCATTATGCAATGACCAGGTTAAAGAAGACAGTGCATTTTGCAATAAAACGCACTATCCTATCGGAGATTCGGCTTCTGCATCTAAATTTTGCTAAATTGAATAAGACACAGGTTATTGATTTACTGCTTAATGATTACAAAAATTTAATCAAATATGCGCGCCACGCTTGGCACTATCGCCAAGAGTTAATATTAGAATTTAATTTTTGAATATTTTAAAGCTTTGTCAATCTNAAGTTATCTAACTAAAAATCTTGAAAAAAAAAAAAACACAGCACTTACTAATTGGCTCTATATAATACAAATAGAGATTTTAAGAGCGATTTTTAATGGTTTTCAAAAGTTAACTACTGTTTTGTAACGACCGATTGACTGAAAATTGTTTTTTTAACTGTGTTGGAGTAATTGAGCTTTGACTGGCGCAAAATTAAATTCTCTTTGATGCCAGAATGAAGATTTTTATTTTTATTTTCTAATTTCTAAATTAAACGGAATTCAATATGTTTTTCAATATCAATAGATGTTTACTTCACCTAGTTTGATTTTTTCTGTAGGCCTATAATAGCCATCTTCAGCGATGGGTCTGAATGATTTTGTGACTTTTCTGTTATCGTATTAGTTGAACTAAATTGGAAACAATGTTTATAGTGGCTTTCAATTAAGCTTTTAAACGAGATAAATTAAATTTTAAATTTACATGAATTTTTAAAAAAATTACTTTAATGCCTTTAGGCGGAATTAATAGGAATGACCCGAGGAAGGCAAAAGCACGAGTTTCCTTTAAGCTTACATTGAGAATCTAATCAGGTTAAGTGTACTGTTTTCAATAATTTCTGTACAGATAATATTGAATTTTTATAAGCGGAAGAGACAAGTTTATTTTTTAAATATGAAAAGAATTTATACGGTAGTTTTCTTAATAACGCTTCATTTGTGTGTGTGTGTGTGTGTGTGTGTGTGTGTGTGTGNTTCTCTCTCTCTCTCTTTTTATTTATTATTAAATATTTCTATTTAGTGATTGTTTCTAGATTTACATTGACAATTTATAATTCATGATTTGTGCTGAATTGTATTGAAAAATTATTTTGGTTCACTTGAAATGATCAAAATACTTGTTCATAAACACATTGACATTAAACATTTAAATGTTTAATAAACATTTTATAAACATATTTCATTCAAAACATATTGACATTAAACATTTAAATGTTTAATAAACATTTTATAAACATATTTCATTCAAAACATATTGACCCCCAAAAAACACTTTATTCGAAATAATTAATTTTTAATGGATTAAAAGCACTGTAAAACTTAGAAACCATTGTATTTTACATTAAATGTGACATTGGTCCTTGAGACCAAATCTTGTGTGATTATAAATAATGCGATCATCATCATCATCTCTATATATCGATTTATCTTGATTTATCCCTTCATCATTCATGCTTTTCCCCTTATATATACATTTGGCAACGCATTTTCATAATAATTTACTATTTTAATTATGTAATCGTTGTTTTTCTCCAAAGCAATTACCCTCGTTTCCTATCGCTATTTATCTCATATCCAAATCCACTTTCCTCTTCACTCTCACTATTTCTCTCTCTCTCTCTCTCTCTCTCTCTCTCTCTCTCTCTCCAATTTCACTGACGTTTTAATAGTTTGTATTAAAAGTTGGACAATTGGCCTGAGTTTTAGTCTGAGTCCCTCCTTTCTTTCCTTTTATTCTTCAGATAAGCATGCCACCGTTTTGTAAATTAATTCAACAGTTTATTTAAAAGACTGGAAGGTAAATTATTATTTGGCAAAACAGAAGCTGTTTTCTATTAACTACTATAGTTTGAACTGCTCATTGTTAAACGACTTGCAATGATAGAGAGTTTTGAAGTAGGATGTCAGTAGCAATTTTGGCGAGATGTTTTTAGGGAAGTATTTAGCTTGTCAATAGCTGGGACAGAGACAAAAGATAGTTTGTTTCTCCTGTTTCCCCCAGTGCATTCAAGCAGTCCCATGCTATACCTCACATGAGGTCAGCGCTCTGACTCAAGTTCGATATATTTTATCTATCCTAACTCTCAATCGCTCAATCTCCAACAGCTCCAGTGCCTTGTTTGGCTTTTGAGTCATACGTTCCAGAACACGCGGTGGCAAGTCTTGAAAGATTGAAGTTGAAACTCACAGTCATATCAGGATACACTTAAAAGCTATAAGCTATAAGCTAAATGCTAAACAAAAGTAAGGCAATTAACATTATAAAACTTTCTTTTAGCTTTTTATGATGATTATGTATATAGTACTACAACAGCGCCTATTTAAGAATATTTGTGTTGCATTATTTGATGATATAGGTTATCACTGTCAATAATTTAAAACCCAAATGTTTAAAAATGAACTGTTGCCTATAAACAACCACGAACAAATTTCAAGATAATCTAGAAACTATTTTACGGTCTCAACCTAAACTATATAGTTCCTGAAAGAACAAACACGTCACATAACGGCATGTGCTAAATGCTATTGCGATTATTCTTTTTCATGACAAAATAAAGACAAATGAAATGTAAATTTTCGTGGACAATTCAACCACCAACCAAAAATCTCTCTCTCTCTCTCTCTCTCTCTCTCTCTCTCTCTCTCTCTCTCTCTCTCTCTCTTTCTCTCTCTCTCTCCCTACCTACCTACCTACCTACCTATCTATATATCTATCTATCTATCTATCCTCCCCTTCAATTATGTATTATCTAATAAATCTATCTAATAAATATTACCNAAATATACTTCCTTTATTTCTCTCTCAAAAATACCCAGCTCCTCCATCTGTTCTCTTCCCTTTTTATCACTTACTTTACTTTTAATAATACATCTAATCTTCTTTCTCCCCCAATTAACTAGTTCTCTCTTATTTTTCCTATCTTACATTTTCAACGCAAATATGTTTATGGGGAATTAAATACGCGACTGACTTCACAGAAAACTACTACGACTTCGCGACAATGCAGGCTACATGAAACTTCCGTACAAAAGGACGGAAATGAACATAACTGACAACTCCATGCAATCATGAAAACACAAATCAATAACTGGTTACAGATATCATTTAGAACAAACAAAATATTAAAAAGGGAAAATGAAAAAGGAAAAAGATTTTACAAAATCTCTCAGACCCAACACTGAACATTGTGAAATGTCAAAATGTATGTGATAGACCACATATACCACCATCGACGATACGCTGATCAAAAATTTTAGGCAAATATCAAATGCTCAATATATTATGAATACAATAATCTTGAACATTGTACGTCATAACAAATAATGTTACTAATAGAACCTCTATTTAAGGGAATGCGGTAGCCATAACAATCTACTGCATGAAAACTAAAACATATTTGATATTATTGATTTTTAATTGAACTGGCGTCCGCCTCGTTTCGTCAAGTTATCGGTTCTGAGTTCGAATATCGGCATTAGCCATGAAGTTTTAATAGAGAATAATATGAAAAATGTACTAAAAAGTAGTTTGAACTTTGAACCCATGTCAGCAACAATTGTATGGCAGTACAAACAATCAAAAAGTACTGAAATAAGAACTAGGACAACACATTTTAAAACTTTTACATAAATTCTTACATGCAAAACAACGCTTAAAAATATATTTACAAATTATTCGTCTGACTAAAAACAGAACTTTGATGACTTTGAAACGTAATGCGGTATATTGTTCAATATTTACAAGTTTACAACAATTCTTGTTTTTCGCATAAACTAATATTTCATGAAGCTAAAAAAAAAAGTTGATTCCCATTAATAATACAGGAAGTAATCTCAGCAGGCCTGTACTTTGAATGTGTAGATTTCCATCTCTTCGAATCAAATTAGTCCTTTATATGCTCCCTATCACGAAATGGGGGGAAATTGAGAAATCCCTTTTAACACCATACCCCTGCACGTATGAATGAAATCCAATCGTAACGGGCAGGAGATTTGACGTGGGATTCAGTGTGAGTGTGAAAGAGCGGGGGTGGATGCGAGAGACCAAGGGTGAGAAAAAGTGAGACTTTCACGATGGATAAGGTGTTGGACATCTCCGTTTGCGAACACACCATGTAATCTGAGACATGTTGGAACATGAAAAGACTTTCTCGTCAGGACACCGAACGAAGCGATCATAATGAACATATCGGATTTCGTCTATCAAATATATTTTTTTACAGGGACGGCACGAGTCATGCGAAAGAAACAGCCTGTAACTGTCGGGACGGATTCGAGTTGCTTTTAAACGTACAAGATACAGGATTTCGGGCCAGTGAACAAAAAATGCCTCGACAAACCCTTCCACTACTCGTTACAGACGGGGGTAAATCGACCAAAAGTAAATTGAATTACTGTTTACTTTTACCTTGGTGTATAATATTTTTGCTCTCTTTACTCTATCTCGCTTTACTAAGTTTTACAGAAAGATTTTGAAAAGGCATAACAATATATTGTATATTCGGTAATTATATTCATACTAAATTCCGATTCAATTTAATTTTTTGTATTTCCATTTTTTTAATTTGTGACGTGAGACAGAATTGTTCGTGACGTCTGTACTTTACAACGTTTAGTATTTTTTATTAGAAAAGCTTGGACCATTTTGTCACATAAGCTTAAATAATTGCTCTGAAATTTGCTTTGAGGTAAGAGACAGTTGGATGTCCTTCGTAATTCATAGGATTACAATTTAAGTTAAGCGAAAACATATTATATACTGAATTGCACTACGAGTACTTAACCATCGTCTCAGTATTCATGAAAAGTACAGAGTATGTTTTGCTAAAGAAAAAAAGAGACAACGAAGTAGACAGTTTTAGTGTGGTACTTCAGAATCGGGATTGAAACAGTTCTTTTACGAAACGAATATCAAGGTTATTGAAACGGCTATTGGTGATGATGCGAAAGATTTTGAATTGAAATGTGATGATTAGGATTAGGTTAAATTGTTTGGTGGTACTCTAGAGTACTTAAGTCCAGGAGGGTCTGATAATAATCTTGTAAATGGTAATTTTGTTATCTATCTATTGCTTACAAATCTCCTAATGGTATGTTACCATTCTGTTACATCCTTGAAGATTCCTGTTTGGTCAGTCAATCCACGTCTATATTTTACAAAGTTTGGTTTGGCGATTTAATTTTTGAAAAATTCTCTTGAAAACTATCAAGACGGATGAAGGAACCCAATAGTGATATGATATTGAGTTAAGATTAGTAGAAGAAACGAATTATCAATATATTATAGTGAAATCTTAATAAGCGTATGTTTATATTTTAATTGTGTTAATCATTAGAAATAATTTCCAAGTCCTAGTAAAGAGGATCTATTCCTCGAAACCTTGAGGATGGAGCTACGTGTTTTCAAACTTGCCTTATTTCTGATCTTTCATATATAATTATGTCATTAAGGTTAATAATAAATCATATAATGGCCCGGATCCACAGAGAAACTCTCGCGTATGATGAGAACCGTCGACATGGCCCTCGGAGGGCTTGATTCTTAGAAGAAAGGTTCTTACGCCGAGAATTTGCCGGCTTCGCTCCGTGGGGACGGGCGGGGTTACTTAATGAATGAAGAATATTGAACTTAATATTAAATAAAATAAAAAAAATGGGCGCCACGCTGTTTATGTACACGGAAACAGCGAACCGTAAAACAAATAAAATAAAATAAAACAAAGAAAATTCAATAACAGTAAAATTAACACAAAGAAAAAAAGAACACAATATTTACATAAGGAAACAAAAAAAAACACATTTATTCCAATGGAAACTAAAATATTAAACATAGATTGATCTTAATTCTCTACGGGTAACATTTTAACAAACTTACCCACTAAATGAACCTAAATTATCATAAAATCTAAATAAACATTCCTTAAAACTAAACTTTCCTGGGAACCAGTGTCCAGATATGCTTCTTTTCCAGGCGCTTGAAAATCCCCGCTTCTAGGAGTGTGGAGCAAGCGGAGTGTGGAGCACCTTCTCTGAAGTTGAGTGGGTCCGCGATCGCCTTCGTTGATTTTCTTTGATCCGGCCAGGCAGTAGGGATATCGTCTCGACGCACACTCTCCTCGCTTTTTCTTTACTCCTCTCTTCTCTCATAAGCCTATCCTAGGCCGTCTTAATTTTGATTAACCCACCGCCAATTTTAATTTGGGTGGCATTACAATTCAGGAGGCATCCCTGGCCAAACAACACAACAATACACTCATACTATTTTACGAACGTAACAAGGTAACCCTCACCGTGAGTATTTATTAGCGTGAATCTGCAGTCTGAGCAGGTCTATCGAAAATTAAGAACATCGACCTTAAATTAGGTCAGTTGTACAATAGGTATAATGAGTAATGAGTGATTTTTAAGATTGAGTGGGAGTGTGAATGAGTTTGGATTTAGGAACTAATTGCGTTGGGGCGCTGAAATGACCTAGCTATTCTTAGCCCCTAGGCGACTGGAGGATGTTCTGTTGATGATTTATTGAGCTATTATTTTTAGTTTATAATTGAGAAAAATCGAATTTTAATCAGGAAACCTCGTGAATTCACTATGCTTTCATAAATATTTTGGTATCAAGTTAAATAACATTCATCGTTAATCTGACACAAATCGAAAATTACACTAAAGAAAACTGAAATTTCATTGTTGACGTTAATCAGACAGAACTCGGATCAACGTGTCCAAGTCTTGATAAAGTTGAACACGTACCACTGTAATTGTTTACCTCCAGGGACGGACGGAGATAAGTGCGCCCCTCCGAATATCATACAGGGTTGATTCCCCGGGGACTCCTTGCTAGCAGTAAAAAAGGGAATTACATCTTATCTTCAGTCGTACCGACGTCATGCCGTTTCACTCTAACTTATAATGAAAAACGTTGATTAAACTTAATCTCGAACAAGCGCGGTTTTAATAATTACATATTTTTATAGTGGAAGAAAATGAGAGTCCTGGGATTTGTATACTGGAACGGCGCGAATGCAAATGAAGTCTCTGCTATTTGAAATGTAATTCGTTGTAACAATGGTGTTCGTGAAGCCTCAGATGTCGTCTCAACTCGGTAAGATAAAGTTCTTTAACTTAAATTAATAAACAATATTTCATCTACAAAGACGAATATCTGAAGTTAAATTGAGTTAGACTTATTTTAAAAATTTAATCTAAACACTTCGATTCATAAAAAAACGATTAAGAAAAATGTACTGCCAGTGACAGAGCATAGGCAAAGAAGAGTTAAAAAGCAATTAATATTGTTTATTTCTTTATAATTGTGGTATTCATGTAATACTATACAATTACTCTTCGTTAAGGTTATTATGAATTTTTTTTATCGTTTGGCCCATTTTTGAAGGTTTAAGTTTTGACATCGTCTGCCTCTCGCATTTAAATTATTTTCCTTTTGTTCAATTAATGTTGTAAATACTATGTATTTAATTGAAATGTCCTTACTTGTGTTCAACTAAATAGTTATTCAGATATCGTGAGATGCGTTCGGGTGTGATGTAGGTTTCAGAAAAACATTTTCTTTATCGTGCCAACGTTTCGATCTTTTATTGAGGTCATCGTCAGGGCCTGGGATTTACAAACAATGTTTACATTTAACAAATACATTTTGGATGTGGAAAAGTGAATTTATACAATGCAAAATATATTTTATATTCAAACAAAGAATTTCTACTCTCTCAAAGTGTTTGTCTTCTGTGTATTTGTGCCATCCTTGCCTGTCTTGTTGAGAGTGCCAGTGAGATTTTGCTGTTTTATGTTTATATATGTTTGGTTTAGAAGGGGTGGGGAAGGAAGTCGGTATATAAAAGACAATTTTATCTGAGGCGTCGGCTTCTTTGAAGTGAAAAATCCCAGACCCTGAAGATGATCTCAATAAAAGATCGAAACGTTGGCACGATAAAGAAAATGTTTTTCTGAAACCTACATCACACCCGACCGCATCTCACGATATCTGAATAACTATCGATTAACGGTCACTAATCTCTACACACAACGTTCAACTAAATATTGAACTAATAATAATTTCATTAAAATAAAATTTGCAAATTTTGATTGTAATCAATCGGTGTTTTTTCTTTTTTTTTTTTAAACGAGGGTTCGCAACAGCCGAGGTTATATCAACCCTCGGGGTGCCGGTGTTTTGGAAAAAATACCATTTGTAAGTATGTCGGTTTCGAATGCTGGGTCGCTGGATTCGAACCCGGACCTTTACCTCTGATGAGCGCCGTGTCAACGCCTAAAACGTTGCGGCCGCCGACGTCCCCATCAATCGCTGTTAAAGTTGTGATAGTTTTTGGGCTAAAGACCGCTGATAAGAAGCAATATGTCAAGATTGAAGAATATTATTGGGCTATAAAAAAATAATAACAACCTTTCATGAAAAATTATATAATTGTCTAACGAAGATTAAACCTACCCACATCATTTCAGCAAACAGACTCAATAGTCGCCTTCAAAACTTCATGATAATTTCTTCTATTGGGAAGAATGGTTTAACATAAGGAGGATCGGCCGATTCAACGAAATCACAACAAATTGTGCTTTATTGTGTGCAGTATATGTAAATTTTCCTATTTTTACCTTCCCATACAAACACCCTTTGAAATCTTCCATATATAATTTTTGTAATGCTATAATTTTCCTTATCACTATTTCTAACTCAGTCCTTAGAGCTATTTCTAATACAATACATAATTAACATTCATAAAACTCATTCGCAAACCTCCAATGCCTCAGCATCTACCAACGGTATATCATTTTGTTGTCATTACTTGATAAAACCTTAAAACACCTCCTGAAACACTTATACTTATCAGATATCACACGTCACGGAAGGACTGCTGCTAGGATGCTTTTTTGGACGCGAGTAAATCACCCAGGTTTGTTCTTGAAATTTAAGGGGGATCCTACCTACCTCACCATAAAATCATATCTGTCTCATAAGTACTTTCAAATACGATTCGGAATATCATTCTCCCGTACTGAATCGAGTGTCGCAAGGTAGCGTATGTGGCCCTATTATATATTTAGTGTACACTGCAGACAATTATATTACCCGCGATATAGTAGTCGTAACATTTTAGAAAAAGCCAGATCTGGAAGGATGAGACTTAATTCACTCTAAAAATTAATTGTCCGCTGTCTAGGGCTTTGCATACTAACCATCGACACAAAAAGAATAGAGCAAACAGACGATATTGTCTACCCAAAAGACGACCTGACAAATGATCAAGACTCTACTACAAAACAAAAGCTACATTTACACGTCACTACCACACCAAGCTTGACATCCGGAATTGAACTGTGACGTTCAACGAAGCATTCCGACTCCAAAGAAACTATTTGCTCCAGTGAAAAGTCCTTCAAACCCTCGGCGAAGCTCACTACTTCGTATCCAACCTTACTATCCATACAGACATTCTATTTCCATTTGTCCTTGAAAAACCACGGACGAAAATTCTAATTGTCTCGCGATGTTATTGAGAAAAGTGAATATAATCGTGCAAATATGGATTATTTTTCTAATCGTATAGTAAAAAATTTATAAACACAACTAAGTTGTTTGTAGCGCCCTAACGCTGTAAATAGTAATTTAACAAAATTAAAACTTCAGCTTTCCGATAATTTATTAAACTTCTTAAGTATTTATAAAAGCCCGGTTATAGATTAAAATATATTTTTTAATTGGACGAGCACCTATTCCTCCCATTTTCCAGAATAAACTGACTATGGTTAGTCGATTAACGTGACAGTTGACGTGTCCAGCGGCCGACTCGAATTGCAGTTTTCGACCAATTCAGCCTTTGCACTAATAATTGGTGGACGTTGAAAGCTTTTTAGTGTACCGCTTTGTAAACTGAGGCCGCTATATCCGTAACTTTTGCCTCCGTCCCGTTGATGCCTTTGACAATATATCGGTAGAAGTCAGTTCACGCATTCGAGTGCGTCGCGATTAATGTTTGCCCGCCGATATTTAGCTGTATGGCTTTGACCATGTTCGGAATAATTAAATAGGCCGGGCCCAATTACCGGACACCGTCACCCATTACCCCCCGTGCCTCTCCGCTCTTGTTTCATCAAAACGGATTTATTTGCCGTCTGCCAATTCGGCTTTCAACTTTTATGCCCTTTGGGAAAAATGAAATGACGCACTTTGCCCATGGTATTGGAGGCAATAGTGAATGTAATGGCACTATTTACGAGTGAACATTACGTGAGTTTACGAGGGAAATCTCCTGTCGGCGCAACCCTCCCTGTACAGAAATGTTATGAAAGCGACTATGGGAAAAAAAAAAAAAAAAAAAAAAAAAAAAAAAAAAAAAAAAAAAAAAAAAAACTAAGAAAACGAACAGTTTTTAATTTTAATAATTCCTCCTATGGATCTATGCACACATTACGACAATAAGTTATTAAAATATATTAATTATCGTTAAATAACCCCTATTTGGTAAATCATATCCCCTTCTATGTTAGCTCTCACAAAGCTGAACATCATTTTCCTGTCACATTCTAAGTATAAAAATATAATTAATTACTTCACTCGGAACACTAGTAATAGACAAAATATTCATCAAAGAGAATATTAGTATTTTCTTGTAATTTAAATTGAAATAATAAAATCATTCGTTTTAAAACGGAAGAAATGAGAATTTAGCATATATTATTAGGAGAGGAGAACTGTCGAAAACAAAAAGAGAAATTTATATTTATAAAAGTGAATGGTTTTATATATATTAATGATAAAAACGAAAACTACTGAAGCGATTTCGATGCGAAACAAAATACAAATTTTGTTATACATTCGTCCAGGATAGTACAAATTAATTCATTTTTATCACGCTATTACTTCATGAAAAAACTCCTCAAAGTCATAAAAGTCATTAACAGTGAAAAATTGTGTTATTTTAAGTTTAAATTTTTTCAGTTAACAGGTTTACATTTTTTGGTAGATTAAAAAAAAATTTACAGCCGAATATTTTCAACAGGTTTTATATCTTTTAAGATAAAGATAGTATTTTCAGCCGCTCATGAACTATTTTGTTAAAAGTTCTCGTGTAATGATTATGTACAGAGTTAATTTTTTTTTTGTAACAATACATTACACATTGTCAAGACGTTGAACAACTTTGGGCAAAGTCAAAATATTTAATTTAGTAAATGTTTCTTTGTAACAATCCCTAAAATTCTGAAAGCTTTACGTTGTTTTTTGAAGTCTAGTTTAGCATGACTAGAGTGACTCCAAACCAATAAGGCATAAATAATGTACGATTGGAAACCAAAAAAATAAATACAAAGATACATTATATTTGAGATTTCTCAGTAAAAATAATTGTTTGATAAGTTTAGATGCAATATATTGACAATGTGTATCCCAAGAGAGATGTGAATCTATAACCACACTCAAGTGTTTTATTGGTTGATTGTCGGTTACTTCATTATTTTTTGAATTAGAAGTTTTCAGAATCAAAACCTTTGTCTTCTCTTTGTTTAGCAATAGACCATTTTCAATGAACTTTTCCAAATTAGATCTCAGTTTATTATTTTGTTCGATCAGCTCTATCTCACTTGGTCCATTCAACGGGGAACTGCAATCAACAGCATATGCTGTAAAGCGAATTGTGCGAAAGTAATTGTAAAGGTCATTCGTGTAAATTATGCACAGTATGGGGCCTAGAAATATACAGTCACAAAAATTACTTAATCGGTTATAGTTACAAAACTACTGATACATTATAATCGCAAAAACTACAGAATTGGCTTAGCTGATATAAAGACAGGAAGATACAAACTTCACCGTTGTATCTGTACTATAGGCAGCAGTAGTGTACGTGGGAGAACGAATTTAATTTACTGTAAATTGCACACTGGAATCGCTGGTGGACTGCGAGAAGTGATTGGTTCAACTCTGCACATTTGTGTGTTTATGCACACAGCTTATATAAATCAACAATCAGATACTAGGGGTATTCACGATGTTTGTAAGATGTTAACTCGTGTTAATTCGAATCGAGAAATATCCTGTAAGATCGTGAATGCCCCTCCTTTCTTAGCATGTTAAACGTTAATTTTTCCGCAATGCTGCGAGTGGCGATTGGTAATAAAAATAAAGCTATAACAGTCCTTGAAGGCTTGTCGTTGTTTGTTTTGGTTTTCTTTTGTGTTAAATTGTAAGACGCCAGGAATAGAATTAACCAACTCTTTCATTCAAAATGCTATCTATGCACTCGAAAAGTATAAGCAAATGCAAAAGCAACAAATCCTAACGCAAAAAACAACTGTTAAATTCATGGCTGCCATGTTGGTTACCTACGCCCTAACGGATAGCAATGTGACTACATTTTCGACCTAACATAAGCTATGTTAACTAGCCGATTCTTAAAAGTCTACGTCATCATTTTTCTCGATCTAACACGACTTAACAGAGTTAACACAAAGATTGTGAATACCCCTATTGTTGTACATTAAGATGGAGTATTAAATTATCTTATTTTTGTAACTTTCTTACTCTTCAGTACTAATTAATTGCGATGATTTTGCTGACGTCTGAATTATGTTTAATCTTACATTATGATATTTTGACTCTGTTGTTGAATTGCATTTTGCTGTTGTTTAAAATTCCTCTAAAACTACATATGCTAATACAACATAACATATTCCATGATACCAACAGAAGTGCCTTTCCAATACAAATGATTGCATTTTCAGTTAAACTGGCTTTTGCAGTAATGACAAACAAATCACAAGGCCAATCATCTATTATGTGGGTTGAATTTGGAGAATCCATAATTTTCTCAAGGATAATTGTATGTTCCATACTCTAGGATAGGGGATTTGTTGTTCGTATGCCACATGGAATCACCGAAAACATTGTATATCCGAGAGCATTGCAATGAATTTAACTCTAAATACAACAGTAATTACAATTTAATACAATGTACTCACAAACAAAAATTATATTTCACTTGCAAATATGTAATATGATGATTAAATGCAATCATTGCTATCAAGCATGCAATTGTGTAAATTTAATTTATATAATTATGTTCCTATCTAGCAATAGCAATATGTGTACTCAAAATAATGTGTCAACACTTTTTATTATCCCCCGGGGCAACGCCGGGTTATAAAGCTAGTTAAATATATAACTTCATTTTAAATTTTTTTGTATTAATATGTTCCCGTTTGAACCTGGTACGCCTTTGAAAAACAATTTATTACAGCAACTATTATTATTTGTATCTAGAATATTTATTTTCAATGAAATACTGTGGCGAACTTGATGGGAAAATAGCAACTAGGCTTTCAATACAAGTATGTTTAATTTAATATGTGAAGGCAAACAACCGTTTGGGAACGACTGTGCATGACTGGCACATATCAATAAAATTTAATCAATTATGATGATTTATTAAATTCAGATATACTTAATATAAATATATACATGGCAACGTGCTTAATCTGTTTCTGAGTCAAATCCATTTTGTAGTTTGTTTCAATTTTAAAAATAATAATATAAATAATAAAAAGTCTTATTGTTAGAACTTCGATGCTTACGAAGTTGCATTGGTATAAGTATATTTCTAAACAAATCTAATAAATTCCCAACGATTAATTTTTCAGAAACGGAGTTCATCATGGACAGAAAACGCTCATACTGACTCTTCTTTAGTAATTTGACTCATAAAAGGAAGGGGCAATTTATATTTAAGAGAGAGAAGGGTTTTTCATATCTTGTGTCATTTCATACTTCCAGTTATTTGACGAGACGAGGAAAATTGATAGATCAAAGAAATTCAAAATGATAGGTTTGTGCAAATAATTTTATATTTTCCTCTCGAAAGCAATGCTTCATAAAGAAGCATGGCAATAATTAAAACGACCCCACACGTGAAATTCGGCCAGTTTTATGGAATATAAATTTTATGGGGAGTGAATTCTTCCAAAAACTATAGGAGATAAAAAGTGAGACACCGTACCAAATGAATTTCCAGTTGGCAATAATTAATTGAGGCAATAGTAGGAGCTTTGTCCGCAAATTGAAGACAAGCTCGTTAAGTTGATAGCCGGCCACGGGTCTTATTCATTACTGTTATGTCAGGAGATTCCTGTTTATTGTTGCTGCACAAAGAATGTCCACCTTTGATCCCTTTCGGAAACGCTCTGTCTCATCCTTTTGTAAACATTGTTTTCGTTTATAAAAAGATCAAGTGTAAACTAGTTTCAGTAATGTGTATTACGAGAAAAATTGTGCTGTAGTCATAAAATATATTTAAAACTTTCGAGTAATAAATTACGATATATGGCAGCCTCGCAACACGAAAATAAAATAAAAATGCTTGTAATAGCAAAATCATTTTAGAAAAATCATCAGTAACTTCAAGACCGCCCTTTTCGAACGACAGCAAAAAAATGGGTTATTTAAAACAAACACAAAAACAATTAGCATAATTGTAAATTTCGGACAAACATGTGCGTATATTGACAGTACTATTTGTACAGTACACGTATGATCAGTAATCAATAAGTAATGTGAAAAATTAATGTACCCTTTAATACATAATTCGCGACTTATTTCCAGGTGTTCTTATGGATTTATCATTTTAATGCTCCTTAAAAAGAGAGGACAACGTTGACAAAAAATAAAATTCAAATTATCATCCAATCAGGATGCATTTGATTGCTATTCAAATACGGTTAATTGGAGGAGATCTGCATAAATCGGATCTGGCTGATTGTTTGTTTTCCGGAAGGCAATCAGTGTGAGAACAAAAACGATTGACAACGATTAACGCGAATTGGTTAAATATAATGGCATTTGGTCGACTAACTTGGTTATAAAGCATGTTAACATGGTTAACAATCGAGACGATAGAATGCAAATCAAAATTTGCCAAAAACTGAAGAGCCTCTTTGAATTTTTAAAGCGAAGTTTCCAAATGTAATGTACAATATGCTGCAAGTGCCTTTAATCAGTTCTCTAGGAATAGAAATGAAGTTAGTTTTTTGTCAAATATGTACTTTTAAAGCAAACAAACTCTGAAATAATTTAATTATTAGTTACTTTTTTAAATTTCCAAGATCTTTGTACATTTCCACGTATAAACAGTGAAGTTATTTTATCAACTATAATGCGTCTTGTTTAGTTGTTATATGCAGTAGTATATATAGTAGTCTGTTGTAGAATGCCCAATCATTAAGACTATACCGTGAAATGTGCGGTTTTTCACATGAAGGTAAGCACTTTCTTCAGTGCCTTCATGCACGTTTCTTCGTGCAAGAATGCCTTACCGAAGTGGCTATACTGGCTGTATGGACTAGTGCTTCACATTGCCGATGTCTCTTCTTTTTCTTGGAATAGTTGGCAATTTTCTGTCTTAGTCTTATTTTTTCGCTTTTGTTTTAGAAGTTATTTAAGTAGTAGTTAGTAAGTGACCGCGACAGTGGTGACTTTTCTTCAAATCTTGCCTGCTGGGGGAGAGAGAGAGTGAGAGAGAGAAAGAGAGAGAGAGAGAGAGAGAGAGGGAGAGAGAGAGAAAAGAGAGGAGAGAGTAAGCAGTTCTAATGCCTTTCTTTATGAGACATTTGCAAATTTGTGGTGCTTTTGTCAAAAAATTTCCTTAACGAATAATTTTTACAGTTCATGTTTAGCATACTTTCTGAGGAGTGTAGTTATGTTCCCGGTCACAATGTCGAAAGGAGTTCATTTGGTTTGTGGTTTGGCACGTTCGTGTATACATATCTTCATGTTACTGAACCCACCTCATCCTTGCTTTACTTCTCTTGTCGAATCTTAATATCTATGTGGCCTAAAGGCTGCTGAATTGAGTTATTAAACAGTTTGTCAGTAGTGTCCTTTTCGACTATTGAATTGATATATTCACTCTACCAGAACCTATTGGAAAATACATGATGTCGTTTATTCATCAGTCCTCTTTGTCTTTTGTTTTATTTAGTAGTTTTCTATTTTTTTTCATCTTTTCATTTTTTCCTGAATATCTGTATGTATGTTTATCAACCTAAGCTCAAACCTTGGGACCTAATTTCTATTTCCTTTATTTATTTATTGGCATTTGCAAAAAAATACACATTGAGCAATAGTCCATGTGCACATACACAAATTTGATAGATGTTCCATACTTGCGGCAATGGGGAGACAAACCAGCCAGTACTGGAATTTTTTGTTATCCAGTTAATACTTAGATAGTTAGAATGGGAAGTTACGAAGCCATCGTCATTTTAGACGAAGTGGATGATTGATAGGGCCGGACGAAAAGAGCGTGGACTAGTAGTTTAGAGCGAAGGGATAGCTTGGATTGGAAATTGTGAACAGGTGTTCAGACTAGATCCTCCACGAATGTCCAGGACTTCGTGAGTCGTCAGGTTCATGACGTTAAAGTGAGCATTGAAGATTTGTCCATATCTTGTTTTTTTAGTCTAGCATGTGGGTACGTCTGCTACCCAAATTATGCTTTTTGATGTAAGTTATTTATGTGCTCTGGTGGTTCTGACATCTGACGTAAATGTCATTGCATTATTGCTCATTTACTTTAATCTGCCAGCAAGTTCACAAGTCCGTAATTAAGTATATGTGCTCTGGTTACTTCTGTTACTAGGATCTTAGTGATTCAATATATAGTGATTTGAAAGTTAGAATTTGTGGGTATACCACCAGTTTTTTACTTGAAAAGGAGATTGGCGGAAATTGAAAAAATGTATATTTTGTGTTTAGATTTAACCGATAGTTGAACTCCTATTGTGAACACTGTAATTTTATTATACATGATGTTCAATTGCAAAATAATGTTTTATGGGTACTTAGGTTTTTACAATGATTTAATTTACCCAGTATAAATCCGCCCCATTGCAGTTTATAGCCGTTGCTCTGCTTCCTTTCTTTTGATTTTCTTCCGTTCTTTCTCCACAATCGATAAAAGAATATTATAGTTAAAAGTTTTTATGTGCACACGTTAAACATGCTTACTAAAACCTGTCTTGGCAGCCAGAGAGGGCAATACTGAAGCCGGTGAGTCCTATTTAGCCCAAATAACAGCTTTCAAGAGGGACCAGGTACATACCCAAAATGCATAGTGATTAAAAATGTATGACATAAAAAATAACTTGTGTTTTAGTTAAAAAAGAAACACCAACAACTCAGATTATAAAATTCGGAAGAATGTCAAAGGATGATATTTTCAACGGTTTTCCACAAGCCCTCGAATTAACTATCATCCGAGACATTTTACTGTTGGATTTGGTTTATTGTAAGACCCAATTAGAGCAACCTAGCGGGCAATTAATTAGAACGATAACAGTTTAGATTTGGAGAGCATTGTTCTCTCTTGGGCCTTGAAACTTTCTAATAAGCAAAACCAACCCCGGTCGCGTTCGAGCTAAATTTTCATCTCGGTTTTGCCTCTTAATCATGATACTTGTTCTACCGAATCATGGTTAACATTAACATTAGGAAACGGACTGCAGGCATATAGCAGGGGACGTCTTTAGCTAACGCTATTGACACTGCCACACTAATAATATATAATTCAACAATAAATAAAAGCACAATGACAATTGTAGTTTTATTCCCTTTCGTTTCTAATTTTAAATGTATTTAATTTATGCTAAGTAAAAATTCCGTTACTTACTGGGAATGATGCACTCGTGGGGAGACAAACCCAGGAAGTACCCGTGTTCCGGTTTGGCATAAAATGTTGTTTCTCTTTTTTTTTAATATAATTTTATAATCAATTATAAAATCATTATTTTTCTCATGTCTAAGTTTGAACGACAAAGCCTTTCATTTTTTACTACGACTTACTATAAGAAGGCCGAAAGGAAAATCGCGAATACCTTGGTTTCTATGATATAATACCTGAAGATGTGTGTGCGGTAGCGGAAGGATAGATCAATGTGGCATATCTTTGCGTTTATAAGTTTCACCGTTCAAATAGCATGAATCTTTATTGCAAGGTGAAGTCAGTAAAAACATAGGATTATCTGCCACCAATAGGGTTTTAACATAGGACGCAATCATATTATAAAACATATATTTATTAATTTTAATAACTTATTTGTAGCCTGTACATATTAATACAAATTAAACATATATGCGTATATACTGTTTTTTCCTGGTCTATGTGCCTATGGCCTATGGCCAGCACTGCACCCGGAGGACCCATGCTAGAAAAGTCATACAACGTGGCAATTAATACAAGGGATTAAGGGTCTATGAGGTCTCAAAGCTGTCCTTTGAGGCAACGAGGCCGGTTTTCAGAATGGATAAAAGAATAAAGGTTGATGGGAAACTTTTAGGAAGCGGGATGGAATCGGTTTGACGACAAAGGAGCAAACTGTCTAGGACATTTGATTGGATGGCTGGATATTGGATGGCTGGCAGACCATACAGTCCCAGTCCGGTCTCTGTCTTGAAGTCCAAATATATTTCGATGTTAAAAGTCTTCGTACACAACTCCACACCAATCTATGTATAGTCCTCATTTGACTACTTGTCGTTGATATATAGACAAGTCTACATCGGGAGGTCGCTTGGAAAGGATTAGATTTAGAAGACAAATTTGCTATGTGATTCGAGTGGTAATATTGGTGTTGGGAATAGGAAGTCAGCAGTAGAAGAGGGATAAAAGATTAAACAAAGAATGCTCCAGAGGACTGTTAAATAGGAATAAAAAATAAGGTAATAAGCAGTGGGAAGGAATTGTTTAAATGTATGGGGATCAGACCTTATGGAGAAAGCTTCATACGAAGCGGACATTACGTTCAAAATATTTGACCTAGTCAAAATCATTATGATTCATCATTCGGTCACTGGTGAGGACTTGAATTTTACAGAAATTTAAAACATAACGACCTCTCGTAAAAAAAAAAAAAAAATGGCAGTTTGTATTCACGAAGTTCTTCTCGGTCTTTTTACTCTGATGAGTAAAATACAACCCACTAGCCATTTAAAGAATTTGTCTTACGTTTCGTATCATGTAATATTTAGTAAATTTTTTGTCTGCGTTATCATCCTAAAATCAATGCTTAAATGAAACCAAATTGTTCTCATGTTCAGATCTTCAGTTCAGAATTGTACAGTTTCGTAGTTGTGTGACTTTGAAATCAATTATCTGATTGTAAGTAAAGTATAGTTTTGAAGTATCTGATATTATGTGTTCTTGAGAAATAGATTTGTTTAAACATTTAACGCGCACACAATTTATTTCCTTAGCTTTTAAAGCACATCAGTGCAAGGCACTGAACTCATAAAAAATCCAAGGATGGCTGTTTGAAAGAAACATATTTTAAATTATTAAAATCTGGATACTTATTCAGAAAATTTGTTTGAAAAAATCGACACTGTATTCATTTTGACTGTATTATGGATGTTAGGGCGTAATATTCCGAGCTATAAACTAGCTTTAAACTTTAAAGTATAAAACTTTATTTAAAAATTAATATTTTCGGCTTATAGGCCTCATGTCGTACAAACTAATTATCGCCTTTTTCAGTCAATCCCAGTTGTCTTTCCTCCAAAATAAATTGGATCTGAATGTTTATCCCAATTATTTTTAAAACACGAGATATAATAAGAAAAACAATACTTTCTAATTTCAAAAGCAAATTTAATCTTAATTTTTTTTATTAATGTTTGATCTGTTATTGCAAAGAAGGGTTGTTGGAACACCTTAATGTATTTACTCTATTTAACAAAAAGTACTAAACAGGAGCTTACGAGAACTTACACTCTAGAGGATTGTTATGAGATTTTGAAAATAGTTGCATGAATATATTTGTACAAAATTTGTCTATGTTTAGAATGTAGTTGAAACAATTATTTTGAGAGAAGCCAATTAATGAGACTAAGTTGTTGCTGGATATAATTAACGTGCAAGAATTCCTGGTCCACCTAGCATCTTTGATGGTCTTAACAATATTTCCAAAATTCCGAAGGAATAAAAATGAATGCATTATAAGAGAAATCCTATGTTGGAACCCTGAGCATGTTCTCACTTGGGCAATTGAATAATAAAAAATATGTAATACAAAACTAAGGATATCGTTGTAAACATGAGTATAATGTTGTTCAAGTGATGTCATGAAGATTTCGTTAATATTGTATTTGTACGCAGTTTTATTGAATAAATGTAATTGCATCGTGATTTTTTAAAAGTTTATCAATTGTTGAACAACGTGGCACAGGTTGAGTATTAGCTCAAAAGCGTTATGATTGTATGATAGATTAGATGTCCGGCTGTAGTTGTGTGATTGATAGGTTGTGTGGACAGAATTTTCAGGAACATTTGGGGCGATTGGAGTGGAAAGATGAAAAGGCGAATTCAGGGCACAGCCGAGGGAAAAGAGATCCCAAACTCTTACGAACAAATTAAATGACATTTTCTATACTACGTCGCCACAACATTAGAATTGAAGTGTAGCAATATTACTGATAAAAGAAATTAAATCATCGAAAAATAGAATTTAGAAGTTAACCAATCCTTTTAATGAATTTAGCTTAACTCATAAATATATTAATTATTTTGCTTCATTGTTTTATACTTATAAAGATGATAGTTTTAAAATGTCGTTTTGATTGTACCCTAATGAACTAAAAAATGTACTAAAATATAACAAAAACTTCAGTACAACTGTATGTTATCCCTTCCTCCTTTTTTTGTAAAGTCTCTTTTTAAATCTTACCTTATTAGAAATTATTCCTCCCGTAGTTCGGTAATATATTTACCGAAAACTTAAGTGAGCGTCAAAAATAATTTAGCAACGGGGGATGTAAGACATACTTTTTTTCACAGCTTTTAATGGATGCGGGAGTTTAAACATTTTTACAGTCTGGAAAAGTTGGTGCGGTACGTCGTTAAGACGGATTACCCTTACAGTTAATTTCAGAGTTGGGCAGTTGACTTAGTAGCCCGACTTCAGGAAAGGCGAACCTTAAGTTTCTCTTATGTTACAGTTTACATTGCGGTCGAAATTCCCTCTAAGCAAGAAACAAACTTTTTGTCGCTCTACATGAATCGAGGTGGCTGAGAATGTTATTCGGGAGTTTTAAGTGGACTGTAGGTTAGGTGGTTCCGAGACCCTTCCTCCGAAATGAACTGTCAGCAACAAACTCACAGGATTAAACCTCAAAACTAGGGGGCAAAGTTGAACCCAGACCCCTTCAATCCCACTAATAATGCCCAGGCCTTTATATGCTCATAGGCCCTCGTCCTAAACGAGCAAAACGCTCTTTTCTTGTGTGCAGCGGGAAACAGAAAATCAATATTAGTCTCAACAAAGTTGGAGCAATCTTTGGTCTATTTTTAATACTTCTCTTTAATCGTTATAAAAATCTGTGAAAACGGATTTAATGAAGGCCACCGTTATTTAAATTGCAGCAAACTACCATCTAAACTGCAAATGATTAGGTAAAACTTACAAATAAATGTTACATTTATGGTCAATATTACATGAATTACGAACTTATAGCTTTTGTTAATAGTTATATAATACGAAACACAATTGCAAGATTTTGCGGTTTGTTTGGCAACGTGTTGAAAATTCGTTCATTTCTGCGTTTCTGGTTTATTTATTCTCGCTGCTATCATTTCTGTTCAAAAATGCAGGTCATCTGTGCATTTCTTTTAACAATGTCCGACTAGTACAAAAAAATAAACGAACGTTTTATCCTTAAAAGTCGCTGGAGTCAGTTCATACGTACGTTTTAGAGAAAAAGATCCAAAATATATAGTATTATGTGGTGTTTAGTGACCGTTAGATAATGATTATTTGGAGATCGTGAGATGCGGCCTGGTGTGTCGTAAGTTTAGAAAAGCATTTTCTCTATCGTGCCGACGTATCGATCTTTATTGAGACCATCTTCAGGGCATGGGATTTATAAACATTGTTTACATTTTACAAATAAATGTAGGATGTGAAAAAAAATGAATTTGTACAATGCCAGAAATTTTAGATTCAATCTAAGTATGTATCACTCAAAGTGTTTGTTTTCTGTGTACATGTGTCATTCTTGTCTGTCGTGTTGAGAGTGCCATTGAGATATTGATGTTTTATGTACATATACGTTGGATTTTGAAGGGGTGGGGAAGGAAGTCGGGATAGAAAGACATTTTTATATAAGGAGTCGTTTTTTTGTAGTGAAAGGAGCCGACAATGGGAAAAAATGGGTAATGATTCGGCCTGATTATCCTTTCAGGATTATATAGACGGGGATAATTAGGTAAATGAAAGCCAAATTGTTGATGAATTAGACTATGTAAAAATGTTTAACGTGTGGAATGTGTTGATTGTTTTATATGTTATATTGTTTGTTTTATGTGATGTGATGATGATATATGTATGTTATCGATACTGAATTTGATTAATGATATTGGCATAGCTGCGACAGCGTTTACATGTGTCTGTTCTGTAATTGATGTTGTGTTTATCTCTGTTGTTGTAAACCATTTCTGAAGAGTAACGGTTATATTTGTTTTGTTCTGTGTGTAATATTTTTGGATTGCTGAAGTAGAAATTAAACAATATAAAAAAATTCACACCCTTTTTTCCAAAATTAAAGATCCCACACCAGTAACAAATAAATCTAATTTACGAAATCAATTGTTTAAATTGTCTGGCAACTTGCATCGGTATTACATCCCAATATCTAGATAAGAGAGTAAAGGAACATATCTATGATTGCAAAAACACCAAAACAAAATCCTATAGTACTGGCTACCATTTTGAACACGAACACAATTTCGACTTCATCAATCCAAAAATACTACATATATACATATGTATCCTCATATAAAAATGTCCTTCTATCCCGATTTCCTTCCCCACCCATTCAAAATCCAACGTATATATACATAAAACGGCAATATTTCACTGGCACTCTCAATACGACACACAAGAACGGCACATCTACACAGAAAACAACCACTTTGAGTGAGTATAAATACTTTGATTGAATCGAAAATTCCTAGCATTGTATAAATTAATTTTTTTCACATCCTACAAGTATTTGTAAAATTTAAACAACGTTTATAAATCCCAGGCTTTTAAGATGATGTCAATAAAGATCGAAACGATGGCACGATAAAGAAAATGTTTTTCTAAAACCTACTTCACACCAGACCGTATCTTACTATCTTCAAATAATTAATATATAGTGTCTTGAATTCTACCTATTGTTGAGGCCGTGGAATGAAATTATAGCCACAAAATCGGGGGGCTTGAAGAGGGAGAAAAGCTGAAACACATGTGACATTTCAAATCAGTGTTATAACATAAAATCAGGTACGATTAACTTACTAAATAAAAATTGTAACAAACAATAAAGAAAATACATTTGTTTAAGGAAAACCATTCCTTGAGTTGAAATGAATTTCCAAATACCTTTGCTTGAAAACACTTTTGTGGGTAATGTTACGTTATTTAAACAAAAGTATGTATTGGTTGGTTATTCTAATGGAATAATTTAGTACACACTATTTGATTTGTTGATGATGAACTTAGGTGATGAAACGCACATGACAAGGGAAATGAAAATGGCGCTAAAAACAGCGTCTTTTTAAGACGAAGGTACGAGCAGGAATGCACAGAAATATACAATGTAAATCGATGGTCGGCCCATGCCAGAAACATCTCCAAATATAGCTAAAATAACACATGTCCTCTTAGGGTTTAATTCACTTAAAATAAAAGCCGGATAAGATCTGAACCTATCGAACTTGACAAGTAAATGCAAGACAGTAAATAAGGGAGGTGAGATGACAATCGTGCGGTAAAACAGGGGGATGCCCCTTCTCAAGAAATATAGGGATACGGAGGGAGGACAATTTACAATAGATAAGAGTGCATTGTGCGTAGGGGGTGTTAAGTGATACCAAGCCCGGGGTGGCGGGACACTTTGCCACAGCCGAGAGGGTGATAAATATAAGATAAAGTGACCATGCAAAAGACCACTTCTCAGCCTGGGAGATGGCATATTTTAACACTTCAACCCTTGACTTAACATTTACCCGAGCGCTCTTTATGTCCAGGGTCAAAAGGATTTCCAATGCTCAAAGTTTGTTTCTTCGTGAAAAATCCCTGTAAAAATTCACGGTCCAATGAATGAGAGGAGCTCGGTACACTATAATATATATTCATGGGTCGTAAAAAGTACAAGTTGTGATAAAGTTTGCAATCTCGATTCGACAGTATTTGTCTATTGCAAAATATAAAACCTTGATAAATTCACAAAAAAAAGAAAACGTAAGGTAAGGAAAAAAGAAAGAGAGTTTAATTTTTCAAAACGCCGCAACGGTTTAGGCTTTTACACGGCGCTCATCACTGCAAGGTAAAGGTCCCGGGTTCGAATGCAGGGCCAGTGCATTCGAACCCGACATACTTGCAAATGGTTTTTTTTTTTCAAAAACACCAGCACCCCGAAGGTTGATATCAGTTCTGCTGTTGCGAACCCTCGTTACATTGAAATAATTTTCTGTGTCTTGTCAAATATAACAAGCATGAAATAGTAATAATTATCAAATTTTCAAATAAAATGGGTACTTATTAATTACTTCAATTGAAATTTAACATTATTGAAAAATAAATTACAAGTTATCTATAAGGTTAGCAATATATATGATCCGTTGGAGTTCACCAAAAATAAATAAATTGCAAATATATTGGCATTATTGTATCCAATATGAATTGAATAATAATGAGAATTTCTTTGTGGTATTAAACTATTTTTTTATTTAGTTTTAGCTTTTTAAGCAAATAAATTTTTTTTTATTGATGCAAGATTTAAACTGATGCAATATTTGTGGTGGTAAATATATAAAATAATTGTACTAATAATACAGGTTATATAATATTTACTAATATTATATTATATAAATTATATAAACTATATTATTTGTACGATTATTTTTTACTTATCAGTACAAATATTCCATTAGTTTTAGCTTTTTAACCCAATAAATATTTCAACTTACAATAACTTCACACAATATTTGGTAGTCGAAAACGATATTATATCATTTATAATAATAATGTACTAGAGCCCCTTTCTCGTACAGTAACAGGGGTAAGTAACATTAAGAATACTGATACTATTGGTGTTAACTGATGATTTAGAAAAAAGATAGATGATTAGGATAAAAAAAATCTAGATTTTGACCGGATCACCTCAAAAACCCTTGAAACGTTCACGACCAAAACTATACTTTTCTTGATTACCATTTACAACTCGGTCCTTAGAATTACTTAATTTCCAATCGAAATTATAATCTTAATATCTATTTCAAACCTCAGCATCTCCCTACGTCATTACTTGGCAAAATCTTTGAAAACGCCCCTTTAACGCTTTCATCCCATCGTTAGAGCTCCAATGTCATTTCCCAAAAATTCAAGTTGAGGTGACACCACTCTTCCTTTCAATAATGCCTCAGTGTGAGAGATCACATCCCTTCAGCGGAAGGAACGCTGCTCGCGGATGCTATCTTAGATGTGAGGCAAGAGCAAATCTGAACATCCCTCACCTCATCCATTTCGCCGATGTGGGTGTTCCTCAACGCAGCATCCTTGGAGGCATTTATTATGCATGGCAGACTTTCATATCAATCCAAATCAGTATTCCTCACATATGTTGACGATACTATCAACTCAGCAAACTCGAACCCAATAATGGCCTTTAGCAACCACCCGGAACATCAAACCTATTTTCAAACCTGTTTGAAAGAATGGTTCGAGAAATGGAGGATCAGACTTTACTAGATTTAAATCCAACTGCGAGCAAATAACCCTCACCATTCGCGTCGAAACTGTACATCTATCTATTACAATTCTGTCCCTTTCCCAACAACCAATGGCGTCCGCTAGTTGTGACTTTCAATTGACAAAAGACTTACTTGGAACCCCCACACTCGATTCTAAGGAATAGAACATTCCAGATAAACTAATCAAAAGACTACTTGAAACCTAACGAAAACTCGCTCGAAAAAACAAACATGTCCTCAACACATCACTAATATAACTAATCTGGGAATACGGAATTGAACTGTGAGGTTGAACGCTTTCAAATAATCCAGGCACTACAGTCCAAAATCCTTCCATCTATTTCCAAAGAAACTTCTTATCCAACCATACCCACATGTTTAAAATCTTTTTAACTTCAAAACAGACCACTGCATAAAATCTTGAACCTCGCCATAACTCACTAGTCCATCGACTGCATCCCGAGCCCTTCCCCACCAACCTCCAACGCCGAAAACGTAATCTCCCAGTAAGGGAAATGAATACTTTCCCAGTCTTATAAATCCATAACATTAACATATTTGCTTGAAGTGTTATAACATAATTAATTAATGCAATTAATTTTTGTTTAATCTGAGATGAAAAAGTTAGTGTCACGAGCGGGATTCGTCTCAACCAAAGCTTAGATAAAAATAATAATTAATTGAAACAATTATGGATAATTATGACTGATAAACATATATGGATTAATTGAATCAAGTAAAAACTAAAAAAAATCTGTAAACCTGGTTACGTAGAAGATGAATTATTATTAAAAGAGTATACAAAATAATCATTTCCGATGGTTTTATTTGTTCAAAACAGACTTGAAATTTCCACGTGCCGGAATTATGAACTTATTTTTTCAGTTTGCATTTAAGTTAATTCCGCACACATAAGATTTCAGGGTCCAGACGGATTACGTGGCTCTTTTCCGGAGGCAAAGCTTATTAAACACTTTATAAGAAATAACAACCCAAGTTGTAGGTTTGCGTTTCTTTGATTAAGAGCTTGCGGAGATTTTGTCCATTAAACTTTTCCTTCTCCACCCTTCAAAAAATTATATATAACTTGTATTCCCCGCTTGGAAAAATGCAGCTTAGAAGTAATTATATAAGAAATAAATTACATTAGGAATTATTTAACATTTCTTGGTTCCTGATTCGGTTCATTACAAAAGCTACAAAAGCCTTGTGTGTATTTCAATTGTATGTATTTCAAATAAATGTTTTAATTGAAACAGTAAATTTTTATTGGTTTTAAAAAGGCAGTAATAACTTAAGTTGTAGGGGTTGCTTTTCTACAATTATAATTCTCAAATATTTTAATTACAGCTCTTGCTGTAGATGTCCATGGCCAAAACAAACAGAAAGTATGTTATAATAACCTATAACAATATGAATTATAATAGGGAGATCCGAACAAAAGCGTAACAATAATGCAGAAATATAATGAATGGCCAATATAGGAAATAAAATATCTCATACCTTATTATTTGTGTAGCAATAGGAGACGAAAATGTGATTGATTATCTGAAACACAAAAATAAACAAATTTTAAATGAATGTTAATGAAAAAGAAAATGTTTTTCGTGTAAAATTACGTGATAACATGCCATCAAATAGTTTTGTGAAATAAATTTGTGTTTGTTGATCGATTACAATAAACAGATAAGGCGCAGCATTAAAATTTAAGAATAATCCATTATATTTAGTGGTCCGATTGACCAAATTATTTCTTTCAATTAATTAATCTTTTATGTAAAGTTGTGGTTGAAATAAAAATGTTAACGTCACGAGAAGGCTTCGAAGTTCAATTTGAAAAATGGAAAAAAAAAGAGGAATAATTCGAAAGGTTGGTATCCGAGTGGATCGAAGTCACGATAGCACGCAAACCAAGTTTTATAAATTTAATAGGCATCGTCAAAGAAACACAAATTGTAGTACAACAAAGTTGGTATACAATATTCAAGATATTACTTGAGGGATACAATGTGTAAAATAATCCATGTAGGTTTAGCGTTATAACAACTTATTAATTATTCTTTTTATCTATGGCCTTGGTTAAAAACTTGGTGAAAAGTAACGGTCATGAGTGGAATTCGAACCCACGATCGGCTCAATATGCCCCTGCTCTTACAACTTCGTCTCGATAGCTCAAGTGATTAGATAGAGCAGCGGCGTATTGAGCCAAAGGTCGTGGGTTCGAATCCCGCTCGTGACACTAACTTTTTTATTTCAACCATAACCTTACATAAAAGATTAATTAATTGAATAATAATAATTAATTTGACAATAATCATATCATGTTAAAATTAATTACATTAATTTAAAATACTAACTGTTATCACTTTATATGAAATCCTCTGGATAAAAGTGCGTAAGATTTCTATAAACTGTTATATCTTAAATTATCGTGATTCAGTAAATGAAAAACAATAGGTTTTTACTTCCCAGTTAATAATATTCACAATAAACAATCTATAGTGTATTAAAACTGTAATCCCATCGTGTGGCTCTGATTTAAAAAAAAAGGTTCTGTAGACGAACAGGACTGTGCCCACTTATTGGTTCGTCGGGTAACTCGGCCGGAAAGGGGAGCCGGAAAAAGGACATAAAAGCCCAGGCAGAAGAAAAATGTATTGTTCCCTTCCTGTTCAAGCGAGTGAAACTGTGTGCGTCACACTGAAAGCTGTAAATCTGACTGTGCCCTGCACTATTACTTAATAACGTCGTTCACCTGTATTTATGTAGTGTAATATGTAGCTGCGCGGCTTCACAACGCGTGATATAAAACTTTATATCCGTGCGAATTTATTGCTTGCTGAGTCTGCTTTCCGAACGGCCCGGCACAATTTAGAATTTCCGCACTATGATCTCAAGGCGCTACATATCCTCTACTGCATATTCTACAAATAAAAAAATAAAATAAAATGAAACAACACTGTCTCTCTTACATAATTGAGAATCTTTATTGATTGTGTTGCACTATAATTTTACTCCCTTTTACTCGCTTCAGATACTTTGAAGATGGCGAAACGCCGTTCGACTTACAACCCAGCGAATTGAGTTACATCGCAACTCAAAAAACATGGAGAAATATCCAGTATTACAATGTACTATATAAACATAAAACATCAATATCTCACTGCACTCTCAACACAATACACAATTATAACACATCACACAAAAAACAAACACTTTGAGTGAGTACAAATACTTTGAATGAGTCTAAAATTTCTAGCATTGTATCAATTCATTTTTTCACATCATACGTATTTGTATAAACTAAATAATGTTTATAAATCCAAGGCCCTGAAGATGATCTCAATCAAGATCAAAACGTTGGCACGATAAAGAAACTGTTTTTATAAACCTACGTCACACCAGACCGCATCTCACGATCTCCGAATAATCATTAACTAACGGTCACTAAACACCACACATTACAATCTACCTAACTTAATATTCAAAAATTCTTCTTAGATTTTTTAAAATCGAATTTGTTCATTTTCTTCAAGCCCACAGACATCATAAGCTGATTATCTGGTTGCAATGCTTGTTTTTGATACAGCCCAATGAACGGCCGTCCGTGGATTCGAATCGTTTAATTCCAACCAAGCAAACTTAAACACTTAGTCAAGTGGTTGGAACCGCTTCATTAAACTTGAAAGTGATTATAACAACTTAATCATGCACAGATTATTATTGGTACGCAATCATTATCTTGGCCTTCTCGCCTAATAAATGTCTTAATGTAGGTACTAAACAAGAGAAACAAACATTGGTTGTTGATAAGTTGAGTCGAACGGATATTTTAAACTTCTAACAATAGAAATGCAACAAAAACGTAGGTAATATTTTTCTCAATATTATATCTAATTATTCAGAAATCGTGAGATGCTGTGTGGTGTGAAGTAGGTTTCAGAAAAACATTTTCTTTATCGCTCCAACGTTTCGATCTTTAGTGAGATCATCTTCAGGGCATGTGATTTACAAACATTGTTTACATTTAACAAATACATGTATGATGTGAAAAAATGAATTTATACAATACTTTGATTGAATATAAAAGATATATTTTGCATTGTATAAATTCACTTTTATCCACATCCTACATGTATTTGTTAAATGTAAACAATGTTTGTAAATCCCAGGCCCTGAAAATGATCTCAATAAAGATCGAAACGTTGGCACGATAAAGAAAATGTTTTTCTGAAACTACTTCACACCAGAACGCATCGCACAATTTCTGAATAATTTTCGATTAACGGTCACTAACCATCACACATAATATCTAATATAATTGTATGTCCATTAGATTTCGTGGTCCGATTGATCGAATAACTTCTTCCAATTAATTAATCTTGCCTAAAGATATCTTACGTGAAGATTAATTAATTGAAATAATAATAAGGTTAAACAAATTTATAGCAACGGTAAAATATTAATCCAAGAAGGTAAATATTCTACTTGCAGAAGGACTTTTGATTGAATATCAGAGAAACGATCTTGATGACAACTGCACTACAAGGAACGAAGTAAGATCGATAATAGGAAAGACAGGCTGGGATTCACAAAGGCGAAGAACCTGTTTGCTAAATGAAAACTCAATCTACATTTGTAAATCAGGCTTTTGATGTGTAACGTATTATCATTCTGTTTGCTTGCGAACGTTGGAATAATGTTTTGTGACGTTGAAGTGCGTATGCGAGCAACTAAATGCCTTTGAAGGAAGATATCTCATGCTCTACTTAGTTTCACAAATATTCAGAATAGTTTGAAAAGTTCCTGAGAAAAGATCAATAGGTTGTTCGTAGACGGGGAGGGAAGAGGCAGAGACTAGAGAGAGAGAGAGAGAGAGAGGGCGAGAGAGAGAGAGAGAGAGAGAGAGAGAGAGGAGAGAGAAAGAGTGGAGAGAGAGTGAGAGAGAGAGAGAGAGAGAAAAAAAGTAGATTCATAACAAACAAAGATCGAAGCTTTTCATGTGGAAACAGTTGGAAAAAAGGGGACTGTTGGCTGCTGGAAGGCGTTTCCTTGAGTACTGCGTTTATTTAACTTGATTGAGCGGAAAGGTTGACAGGGATAGGAAACCAGAGCCTATCACAGATAAGATCAGCTGTAGTATACGATACATTATAGCCGTCGAGTGCCTCCTGTAATATGTTCAAAGGAGGGATTACCGTGATATCCCCTCTTCTGGATACAAAGGCCTTTCAAAACAGCTCAGGGATTGATTGCCCTCTTCTTCTCAACCGGTTTACTTATTTTTAATTGGACAAGAACATAAAATCCCTAATGATATTCCGCCAAGGCTGTTAATATACGTTATGAGGAGATAAAGTGCAAATGGGGTTAAATTATGTATGTAACGTCCCTCATTTCCCCTTCCTTCTTTCCCGGCGTTTCCTCGCTGTTTATCATAGAAGGGAAGTAAAATTTTCCCTACTGCTCGTTATTACAAAAATTGGTCGAGACTTTTATTCAACGACATCAACCTCCAATGCATTTTCGACATGGCACGCAGTTTTGTTTGCTTTCGAGCAGCTGGGTTTCAGTTAAATTTAATTTGAATAGCTCCCCCTGCATTTTAAGACATGGTCTTGCATTGTGCAGGATTGTTAAAAGGATTGTTAAAAAATCCCTAAAAAATATGATTATACGGACGTATATATTTAGTATATTTTATTAATAGAACTTAGGCTAGAAAGTTATTTAAACCGCTGCAGTTTTCAATAGTAAGTCAGCATCAAAAATAAGTGCTGAAATTGACAATAGTGTACGGTAAATTTTCAGCTCAAAAATAGATCGTAAAAGAATCTAAATGTCACGTGCAGTATAATAATTCTATTTTACTGTTTAAACGAAAATTTAAATAATCATCAACTAAGAAAGAGGTTGCTATCGTGGGATCAAGATATAGTTGAATTTTGAACAATTTTTGGTGCTGCTAGGTCAAAAAATTTTAGATAGGTGCTCAAATTTTCTAGCCAATAGACCGAAGGAGCCGAGAAAAAAATGATGAATAAAATTTTAACTCAATAATTTTATATAATTTTTTATAAGAATTTTTTTCTTTTTTTTCAATAATTTTGTAATAAATTTTAATTATATATATATATAAGTATAATATATACATAAGGATATATTACATCGTCATTATGCCTGGAATCATCTTAATAAATGTTGATGTAAACTATCGAGCTAAGCATCAAGTCCCCTATTCTACTTCAGATCCACTCGGGACTCCCAACTAGATACATACTTCAATAGAAATCTTGTATTGATTGTGTAAAAGTTTGTACGTTTATATTAAATAAATACTTTTTAAAAACTTACTTTCTCGCATCGAAACTATGACTATATGTTTTCAACCGGTTTGTGTGCGTATTTCAAGATTATGTATATACACAAAAGATAAGATATAAAAATTATCTTCGTGTAATTGAAATCAGCTTTAATATTATAATAATGTATAAAAAAACAAAAATAACGCAAATTTGAAAGAAAGAAAAACACTCAGTTCCTTCTTAAGCTTTCGAGAAATATATCGACTTCATCCATGCGTTGAAATATTTATGAAAAATTTATGAATTACACTGTTAACAAGTTATAAATATCTATTTGCATTATTCAAAAACATGGCTTAACTCTAGTGAACTTTTGAGTTTAGCTTACAATCAGTAGAGTGGGTGAGATCTACATACATACACTTTGCATTATTTTATTATCTTTAACCAATAAATAAATTAGAAGAGAATATACGAAACAATTATGAAAAAGAATAAACTTTATAATATAACAAAAATTTTGTTATTTTTGAGGCTAATGTTAACTTAAAAAATTCAGTCGATAAAATTGGAGGAAATTCACCACGACAAAAGTCACATTTAATTGGTTTCATCCAAGCTAGCGGTTATCACTGCCGACTTGGCAAAAACGTGTTGAGCACTTTCGTTAAAGGCGTGCCCTTTCGAAGGGTGGGTATTATTTTACTTATCTTCAACGCGAACCAGGTTTTGAATCGCCAAAGTTTAACAATATATCGCAAAAGTGCTGGAGGCCGTCTTATCAAACAGCCGTTCCAAACCCCTTCCTTTTAAACAACGGATGGGCAAAGTCGAAATTTCGAACGGGATATATTGTATCGTATACGTGGAATAGGGAAAGTTTAAATATTCAACGTTATCTTAGGGATGCACGGAGGTGTTAAATACAGTCGGTGTTTTAGTCCAATGCACGAACCATGGAGATATGACACGAAAAACGCTGGTTATTTTCTACGAAGAAAATATACATTTTTGGAGCAAAAGTGATTTGCGATTACATGGGTAAGAAAAGAAATAGGAGAATAGTTTAGATAATTCTCTTTCACAAAAACTTCAATGAAACGGTTGTTCTAAAGTATACATGTATTGCAATGATATTACTAAAACTATTTTATATTAAATCCAAGATTAATTAATTATAGATATAATATTGCTGTATTGTGTTAACACGAATGTTTCCTTATTGAAATTTTGAGTTTTTTCCAGCAGTTATTTAAATGGATGTGATATTTATTACGTATCGAAATCAATTTCACTTCTTTTGGGCTGGATAAGTGAAAAGCTTTTTAAGCGAACACTTCCAATTTTATACGACCCGATTCTCCGAAATCGAAGTTAAAGCAATTTTCCAAGAGCCAACTCATTTGTGAATAGAAACTATAAAACCGAATCGCCTCCCTGAGTTATCCTGCGGAGGAGCAAAAAGAAAAGGGGAAAATAATTGCTTTCTCTCTGGCCTTTTCCTGCGTCTCGTGCAGGATTACTGCCGATTTTAATTAAAGAAATAAACTCGTGTGGGGGCGGCCTGGGGTTGAATTGAAATAATGAAATAAGGGAACCTTTTCCTTACGGTGGGTCAGCTTAGGCACTATTGGACTACTGTTATGGAGTATGTGACTTTTAGTCGGGCCAACTTCCAGACGATTGGACACCCCACAACCTCTTATCTTACGACCTTTCTCTCCCCCTTATGTATCGATTCGTTACATAATTCAAGCAGCAGCCGGCTCGTTATTGCTGAGCTATTAGAGCGAACAGTTTTAGGGGTGCATTCGCAGTAAAAAGCCTATATCGGAATTCCTTTATACAACGTTATAGACAAGAGCTGAATAGATTATACAGGTTCTGTCGTTACAGTTTTACCTCTTAACTTTAATGAAATATCTGCTATAAAAGGACTGTAACAAAACAATTATTTTTGATGTTATGCTTCTTGCCCGCATTTAAGTTACACCATGCTGGCAGTTAATTAAAATATTGACTGACTAATGTTATGCCAGAGATGGTATATAAGAAATATTATCTTCATTTTCATAAATACGAATAATTTTTCAGATCAAAGTACGATTGTCCGTGCTCAATGGACCGACAACATAGATAAGAAAATAGTGGAATGTGTTCTGTATAATGTATATGACCTTTCTTCCATACATACACTATCGTTGCCTTCTATTTCTTCTTTTCTGTCCCTATTCCTCTTTCTCTCTCTCTCTCTCTCTCTCTCTCTCTATCTATCTCTATCTATCTATCTATCTATCTATCTATCTATCTATCTATTTATCTATCTTTCTATCTCTATCTATCTACGTAGTAAAAAATATTCCACTGTTTCTCTATATAAATCACACAAACAGTCTTATGTATATTTGTGTATATTTATGTATATTTGTGTATATGTACATTTCCTCTCACCTCTGACTTTTTTTATTATTACACTAATTTTTAATTTGAGTTAATTCCCTAATAATACTCTATCTTTCTTTCTACTTTTCTAACTGTCTCTTTCTCTTTTTACAAAATTAGATTGATGAATATATATATCATTCTATACATTTTCTCCGCTGGTTCACCCTTAACACGTCAGTATTTAGCATTTGTTTTAATATACTTGTTGCTATACTCATACATAAATGGCTACTTTCAATTGAAGACGGACAAAACAGTGCACCACGTGCTTAAATGTCATCACTTTCCAACCAAGTCAATAGTTGTAGTGTACGTCAATTCGTTAGATTGAGGAATGACCAATGTGGCTGCTGAGGGTGTACCTATCAACCCCTTAAAAAATAAAGAAATAATATACCACGGAACACTGGTTATTTTTTATCAATTTTATCAACTAAAGGAAATGTGTGGAAAACGTATGCTACAATCGACATATAAACAATCAATTATAGCATGATATTTATTTCTTAATACGATATTGAGAACCGCTTAATCTCTCCTAGTCGATGGAAATGTCCTTTTCGAATAAATTTCACATTCCTACTAGATTCGATTCTACAAACCTTCATCACCTTAAATCACCAGCTGTCAACTTTAAAAATGTACAGACACGTAGAGGCACGGTCTGGAGGTGGAAGTACGACTACTTAGTGGTAGACGGTCTAACTTAACAGTACTTGAGCCGATAACTCCGCATAATTGAACTGTGGTGAGAAGTTGGCCGCCCGAGCTGGTCTTGTTAAAATTTTTCTCTCGCAAAAATGTAAACCATCGTAATATCATGAGTGTTCGAGCTCACGAACTTCTAAATTGGTTGCTATCGATCATTTTGGTCTCTGCCTATCAAAGAAATCACAATAGTAGGTACCAAAAACCGTATGTTTATATATTGGTGTGTGCGTGTGTGTGTCATAAACAGTAAGACTGCAAGTTGTTCATTACTAAATTTCAGTTAATTCTCTTTTATAATTATTCTTTTGTCCCTTCTGAGAGAAAAGAAAGAATGCTTTTTTTTAGTCTGTTTCCATCTGAAAAAACACTTGCGCGTTATGCTTTCTTTTGGGAGACTTCATAACACTCCCTTATACAAAAGAGGTTTTCCCTCTTTTCTCACTCTCAGGAAACGCAAATTTTCGTCCGGAATACAAATGTCTCGATGATCGACAAAAACAACAGCCCATCTCATCCAGACTGGTGTAACACACGTAACCAATAAATCTTTAAAAAATAGTTCAATTTTGACAATTTTCTTAATTTGGTGCGTAATAGTATTTAAATAATTCATATATGCAACTGGAACATTATATGCATTTAAGTTGCTGGTTTATAGATATGACAAAATATAGTCCCTTTTGTATATTCTGTTTTGGTTTTATAAACTTGAAGATTTTGTTAATAAGGTTGACAAGGACCGCGTTGGCCAAGTCGTTAGGGTGCCCTTGCCGTATTTGTCTCACTAGCTGTTCTGGGTTCGAATCCCGGTACAGCCCATGGATTTTTAATTGATATTGGTATTAAAAATGTATTTTACAAGGTAATTGGACGTTAGGCCTTCTTGAATGACAGGAATTAATTCGCTCCGTCACCTCTGTACTTACCGGTTTGACTAACATTAAAAAATGAACCGCGAGTGTAGACGGACCCACTAAGTAACCCAATGCCTGTTAAACTTTTATTATTAACAAAACACTTTTGTTGTTTAATTATTAGTGTTATATTTTGTGAAAATTGGCTATCAGTAACGTTGTAAAACTTTCCCCTGTAAAAGGAACAAATACTTAATCTGAAGAGGTGTAAAGCTCGTAATTGGTTTGTATTTTCATGGGAAAAGTTAAATCGAGGAAAAGATAAATAACTTTTTCCCTGGAGTAAGGAGGCCCAAGTCATTGAAAATAGAGCTACAAGATACACAACTACTTAAGCGTTCAAACAACAATAACGAACCGGTCGTTCCTCGGAAATCTTCCTCCCCTTTTATAATTCCATTCTCCGACAGAATTTAGCAGGAGGGGAAAGTTACTCTTTTGCATTTCCCCATCTTTTCCAAGAGGGAAACATGTTTACGAGAGAAAAGCTTTGAAATCGGCCGACGGCTGATAGGAAGCATCATAAGGAGATATGTCACGTGTTCATAAGCACTTATACTTCTTCCGAAGCTGCACTTAATAGTTCCTTTTTTTCTGCTATATTTGTAAATCTTTGTTTTTATAACCGCTTGTATAAACGTTTAAATATCCTATTCTTATAACACCACAATTTCAAAAGACTTACTTCATAATAAAAAATGTATTAGTAATGTAACATGTATTTACTTGAAGACACTTATATTCGTTTGCAATATTTCATATTAATTAATTTTTATGAGTAATTAGATCATTTCAATTTGCATGGATAAAACTTCTAAAAAATGTGTGGAGATTAGTGACCGTTAATCGATAATTATTCAGAAATCGTGAGGTGCGGTCTAAAATATAGACCGCATCTCACGATTTCTGAATAATCTTCTAGAAAATTATCGTTTAATTCTTGGAGAGGCATTAGGTTTTAATCCCTTGGTCGTTTCTGTTCTGAATCTAAGTGACTAAGCATCTCTCTCCAATATAAAAATGATCAGCCTTCAATATTATAATTGTATAATTAAAAATCGTAAAAATATTTCTTACAGAATGCACTGGTCATTCTCGAACAGTTCTTATTCGATTGTTTTTTTTGTTTTTTTTTTTGTACCTTCAGCAGGAAACACGCCTATCACGTATAAAAAAAGAACGAAAATCCAGCTCTTTTATATTTTAAATATAAAAATTATATTTTAAAAATTGTAAAACAAAACCTTTTCATCCTCCTTTTTTAAAACTCTTCAGAAAACAAACAACAAAGGCTAACATATCTTAAAACATTCATTTTATGTAGAAATTATAGAAAAAATAATGTAAATAATAAAATTTTTATTACATTCTAACTAGCTGGAGGTACCCCTAGACAGAAACTCCACCGTACCCTTTTATATAATGTATAGTTTACATATTTGTAAATAAAATTCTGTTCTGTTCATTTTAATTTATTCAGTGGCATTAATATGGCACAATTTTAAATATATTTTTTTAAATTTTAAATTTATTTACAATTAATTTGTTTAATTTTATTGGAAAAACTTTTTTTTTTATCAAGAAAGATTTTGTCTTTCTCTCTCACTCCTCTCTCTCTCTCTCTCTCTCTCTCTCTCTCTCTCTCTCTCTCTCTCACACACACACACACACACACACACACACACACACACACACACACACACACGCCGAAACGCGTATGAGTAATTAAAAAACCCGCGATTGTAGAAGGACTAAATAAGTGTCGTTTCAACATTGCTAGTGGTTGGTAATATTATAATTTGATGATATGATTGTAATATTATGATATGTTTTAACTATTTTAATATTACAAGAGATTTTTTTGTATGTACCAACCTACCTTTGTCAGCGTCATCCGTTTTTTTGGTGTTATCGATCTTTATTGTTGACAAGTAAGTATTATGTTGGGCGAGATAAGTTAGAGCAAGCCTAGAGCCAGCCATGGACAAGCGTTGCGATTTGTGTATATGGAATATATATGTATGAAATAAAATCTATCAGCTTTTCACAGAAGCTAACCTTGATATTTTATGATTGTTTCAAATATGATTACAGTTGTATTCTAAAATAGAAATATTGTTTTATTTTTTAAATGTATTTTTTGAGTAAGTATGAACAAATTAAAACTAGTCTTGTCTCTACAAAGAAACTTAATCATAGTTACTTGAGCTAAATGTTTATATTGTTATCAGAAAAGCGGAACAATTTAAACAATTTACTTCTTCATCTTAGTTCCGATTACTTCAAAATAATAGGGAGGAAATCGGATTGAAAGGAAAAATTCCTTATAACCTAGACTTTCCCCTTAAATTGGCCTGGGCCCCTCCTTATTGTTTCACGAGGGTGAGATCTGACGATAGACGTGTCTCTTATAAATGGGGCCGGGTCAGAAAGAAACGCACTCCTCCCCAAATCTCAAAGCAGAGGAAATTGGGGAAAGCCTTAAACAATTACACGGCGGTAAATCTAGCGTGCTACGAGTGCGAAGTGCCCGGCCGAATCAGCAATGGGAGGAGGGCAATCAACGGATTGTTAGCTTTGGGGAACAATCCGCCTAGCGGGATGGGGCTGTTAACCCGGCCTCTTATTGCCCAGGTACCATCCCAATAAACTTGCCTTTCAGATACCAAAGAACGATTGATCTCCGTTATGGATGTCGAAGTTGTTTACGAAACCGGCATTCGACGGCCAATAACCGGGCAGAAATTTCAAAAGGAAACAATGGGAAGGTGGGCCCCAACGATTCCTGGTCCGTGCTACAAATACCCCCTTCATGCAATAAGGACATCATCTTAAAACACAATGAAAGGGATCCAATATCCTTAGCGTTTGGCATTTATCGTTTCTAGATTGCCGGCCGAAATAAGAAAGAGACAATTCCGCAGGATAAATTTCGAGTAAGCCGGGCTTTTTCTTGTCATCTCAAGGATCGGGCAATTCAAGAAAATGCTCTTCCTTCGGGACGAAACACGAGCCTTCCCATTAACTAAACGAACGTTACCCTTCTTCAAGACATCGACTGAACCTAAAACTAGCATAAATCCAAATCGGGCGTACAGTCCTAAATAAGGGATTTGAATTGAAAGTGTTCCTCTTTGTTCGCTTTTGTCACCTAATAAACATAATGTTTTACCTTTGGTGCCAATATTGACAACAAATATTTTTAATTAATTTTGAAATGAAAAAACAAACTAATGAAGTCTTGCTTGTTACACCAATAATTAACTTGGATTAAACGTAAATTAAAATATCATTATAATCAGATAAACTATGTATTTAAACACCTTTTCATACACATTTGTCCAATATCTAATAACGTAATTATATCAACATAATCAAGTGATAAAAATATCGATTTTTAAGAATTATTACGATTATCATTAAATTTATGTAGTTTGAACACATGGATATCAGTTCACCCCAAACATATTTGCACTTGTGTTCTTGTTTTTGGCTGATATATTTCAGACTGTATACTTCATCGTGTTAATGTAGTTAAATTGATCTTTTAAATAGGAGAGAGAGTGAGTGTGAGAGAAGAAAAAAAAGAAAGAGGGGTGAGAGAGAGAGAGTGATAGTGAAGGGAGATAGAGATAAATAAAGAAAGAGAAAGAGAAAGAAAAATAAATAAAGAGAACGGAGAAAGAAAGAAAGAGAGACATAAATAAATAAATAAAGACAAATAGGAATTGATTGATTAAACGGTTTATTTAATTATGCAAGCTTAAGTATCATGGACCTTTTTGCCACCTAGCATGACTTGTACATTTTAAATTGTACATATATTTCATTTAGGCTCCTTTGATCGTTTCAATTTACTTACAAATATAAATACATATTTATATAAAAATGTTCATAAAAGAAAAAATATATATTGTTTTACTTAATATTTGACAAAAAATTTTGTTTTATTAAAATTATAAGAAATTATTTATTTAAATAAATAACAATGAATAACAATCAAAAGAAAAAAACGACAAAAACATTAATAAAAATTTTGAGTTAGGCTTAAGTTTAAATTAATTAATTATTTCGTTTCCATTATAGTTACAGTTGATGTTTGTATGCTTTTCTGTATTTTTCTATAAATGAAAAGAAAGAAAAGGTGGGAGGGGTGAAGAGACTGAGAACGTTAAACCTCTTACATTAGTTCTTCGGAAGATATTTATCTGAAAATTTAGCAAATTAAACGAGGAAATAGCACTCGCATTTTACCTTTTTATATTCATTAGTGCTTGAAATAAATTATAAAGTTTATTGAGGACAGTTTCTATCTTTTATTTACCGTTTTGCACGTAATAAACCGTATATACAATTCAAAATTTCTCTATCGGTTATCCATAGTAATCGATTCAACAAAAATAATAACTTACTACTTATTCGTTTGGCAACTATTTCCGAATGATTTACTAAAGATTTATTAATTGTCCATTAAACATAATGGAACTATGGAACTACGGCACACCGTTTTGATATAACGACCGGGCTCAGAGTCCTAAATTAGCAGAAAGCAGATTAGGTTATGGTCTGAAATGGTTCTGGATAACCCTGATTTATGGGCCCATAACAAAATTAATGCTCAGTGATGTCAACAGCATGTGGCCTATTGTGCTTATTCGATCGAAACTAAATCAGGTCGAATTCCTTTGGTTAAGATTCCAGCCTTAACCGATACTGTCACAAAATCCAACTAACCGCATTGTAACACAAACCTTTGTTTGATCTTTTTGATATCGACTTACAAAAAGTATCGTTGAATATGGAAAGAAATTTATTTCAGAAACATCTAGTGAAAATCGTATTAGCTGTTACCGAATGTTGAATTATGAATTTTCCGTTTTCATAGAGCCGACACGAATATCTTAAGACAAAATAAACCGGGCAAATGAGACGCTGATTAATGGCCAATAAATTTCGTCCGGTGCAATTTAAGTATCATTTTTAAAGCTTTTTACGGTTTTATCAGCAGGGGAAAGAAATGCCTAATTTAAATTCAATCGATAGCCGTCCCTTGGTTTTGCTACAGCCATTAAATCACAGAAAACCCTTTTGGATCCTGGGCGTTAAGATTTCAAAATAAATCTTCATAACATTTTATCTCGGAGATATTTCCGAGAAAAGTAATGCCGATGGAAACAGGCCGCCATCTGTCTTGTACGTTTAATATCATTATTTTCTAAATATATTTATATATTAAAATCGAAAACTTTGTACAGTTTAATCTTATCTCTTAACTAAAACAACGGTTTTATGTAAGATGTTTATTTATATATCATTTATACCTCATCATTATCCTGTTAAAAAAATCATGTTAGATCAGCTTATCATAAAAATTATAAAACTACGTGATTTACCTATCAGAAAGAATTCAGCCCTGGCTAGATTAGTATTGTACACCGTGCCAAGTTCAACAGTCTTGCAAAACTTTTGTTTAATTCGTGAGAAAAATTTACTTGTCATCATGTTATTATTTTAGTTAGTAAACTTTGGTAAAGTAATAGTAACAAATTATATATTTATTCAAAAAGTTATTTTCAGTTAACTGCTTTTATGAACATATTTGTATGACTATTATTGTCTGCAGAAATTTTTATATATGTATATTAAAGCTCGTTGTTTATGTGAGGCGATTGTTTGTGTATAACTGTATATTGAGTTGGTGCAAAATTAATACAGGTTTGGCATTTATTTTTGCAGGTGCTTGTCATGTAAACAAAGCTAATCCTCAAATTTAATATATAGATAATAATAAATACTTTTAACCGTAATCTTTTAAAGAAAACATTTTTGTTTATAAAGAATTTTATAAGAGAGAGGTCCATGAAATTAAATATGTCCAAACTAATTTTTCGTCAAATATATTTGTACGAATTTAAACTTGGGCAAATTGCGGCAAACCGCGCGAAACATCAATTCAGTTTGTGGGGAGGGAAGCGTTAGTGATTGTACGGTGCAGCCATGGTTTAAAGCAGGGCTCACACTAGAACGACGGGGCGGCGCGCCCACAAGGTCCTCACACTATGTAGAAACTGCTCTCGTACGCGTTGTCGAATTTTCCCCCTTCAACTGACTATCGCTGCGGTTTAGTGTTGATTTTGCATTTCCAGAAGTCCCACGTCACAATCGATGGCTTCGTCTTTACAAATATGACGTCCGAGGGCAGTCGAATATACCCGAACTCATCGATTTCCGACCGCCCCGGCGCACACTAAGCCGGTAGCGCGGAGCCGGGTTCCAGAAGTCCGGCAACTTCCTCCGGCTCCGAGCCGCGCCGCCCTACCGGTCTAGTGTGCACCCAGCTTGAGAGATTTCGTCTCGGAGATTTCGATCTCGAAGACAGGGAAGGTTGCGGTAGGTATTCCGTTGTGGACGATGACCAACTCAAAACGTTGATTGAAGAAAATTGAAATAAGAAAACATGGGTAATTGCGGAAGAGCTTAGTGTTGACCACTCAACCGATGTTCGCCATCTTGAGCAAATTGGTAAAGTAAAGAAGCTCGACAAGTTGATACCGCAAGAACTAACCGAAGCCCAAAGAAATAGACGCTTTGATATTGGCATTGCAATTGTTACGCCACCAAAATGAATCAATTCTTGATCGAATGACAAATAGATTCTGTTCGATAACAGGAGAAGTATGAGTCAGTGATTGAACAAGGATGAAATGCCAAAGCACTTCCCAAAACCAAATCTGCACCCAAATAAGGTTGTGGTGACTGTTTTTCACCAAAATTAGGCGTGTACTGCTGGGAGTGTTCACTATAATTCCTGAATTATGGTGAAACTATCACAGCAGAGAAATATGTTCAAGAAATTGGGAAAATGCACGAGAAACTGCAACGCTTGGTCCAGCATTGATAAACCGTAACGACTTCCACTTTTTTCGGCATTTTGATCTTTTCATGAGGGATGATATTTATATATATATATATATATATATATATATGTTAAGAGAATGCAGTGAAGCCGAAAACGCCTTCCTAGGCTTTATTATGTGTAGAAATAACGATTTTTATGTGATTGGAATAAAAGTGCTTATTACACGTTGGCAAAGCTGTATAGATGGCAATGGAAAATATAAATTTTCTTTATTTTATAAAAATTAAAAATAGTTTTGTCTGCTTTTTTCCAAACCAGCATTATTTTTGCACTAGCCCTATGCTTATCGATCCACTCGATTTTTTCAATGTACCCGTAACAACATAATGAAGCGACTAACCAGACGACCACATGGGTAGTTATTTTTGTTTTCACAGCTATTAACTCTATTTGTTTATTAAGTTTGTTTACGTTTAAGACTGTTGTCTTTTGGTATACATTTGATTCCAATACAGCAGCCGTATAGGTTGACTCTTCGGACCAGCCTTGAAATGTTGGTTAAGTATAACATCATTCCTTGGGATATCGCATTAAATTTTTACATTTTTTCCACAAAATCGACTGGCGAATAAAGTTTCGCAAGAATATGATTTCAGTTTCTACCAACATTAGCATGGTTCCTTAAGTAGTTCTGTTATTTTTCCACGTACTAAATCCTATTTTCATAATTTTCGACTTACACCATTTTCCACTGCAACCATAGATATACTTTTAAAAGATATGATGATATGATAAAAGATGACCTTATATTATTATTATACTTATAGCCTTATTATTAAAACAATTATATTGAAATAATAAACTTTTTAAACAACTATATGCTTTGCTTTTTTTAGGTTAAAAAACTAAGGTCTACAAAAAACAACACTGGCTTTCATAAACATAATTTACACCACTTAAAATACGTTATATAGACTAAAGTAGAGAAAAATGACTATCAAAGTACGTACTAGAACGATAAAAAGCATATTTAATCCGTCAAAGACACCACCAGACAATGGAGACACCGACACACTGAGTGTGAAACAGTTTTCTGTTCCTATTTCTCCCAGTGTGCTCAAGCAGTCCCATTCAATACGTGATCTTACCCCAGATTAGGTCTTTGCTTTGAGCACAGCTTGGCAATCAAAGTGGATGGCTATTTGTTTGTTTTCTATTCCCTGCCTTTTAATCTTTTACGCCGGGCTCAATTGTCATCGCATAATATCTTCTTGAAGTGGTTTATTCAACAATCGTAGTCATTGGTTAGTTGAATTTGCGAGGTAGTTTTGTTGTCGCATTATAGCATATATGAATTTTGCTTTTTTTTTAATCCAACCAGAATCATTTTTGACTTTTTGACGCGAGTCTTCCATAGTTCTACATTAATAAGAGAAGTCGAATTTAGAACTTGTGAGATATGTTGTAGCCACTTACAAAAATGATGGGCAATATCGGCAATATTAGTCACATTTCATCACTTTAAACGATAATACGATCAGTCAGCAGCTAATTTCCCGTTTATGGTTACGGCCATGAGGGTGAGGAAATAGTTAAGGGAAAGTTGGGTAAAGTATAGCGGGCCAGGGGCGGCGGGCTTATATTTCTTTGACCATTGCCTCCTCCCTCCCGAATCGGTTAGTTAGAAGTTTAGTAGACACGTGCTCGCAGATAGGGTGCCGACAGGTTTTGGAGTTAGGCCGCAAATTGAGTTTGACCCCTCTTTATTGTTTCACCGGGTCTAAGGGCTAACGATGGACGTGTCGACGATAAATCCAACCGTGGCCCTCGAGATGTTATCTATTCCATTACCGACAGGCACTGCTCAACCCCCAGTACACTTTAAGGATTCAGCCATGCTCTTCTATTAGGTTCATCCCTATATATATTCATGAGTTCTACCTTTTCTAACACTTTTCTAAAACGTTCGGATTAAAGCGTAACGTGTATCGATTTAATTCGATACGCGCACCCTAAGCATTACAAGTATGCTCGCGATAAGCCCTACATGTGATAAAGAATTAGACTTTAAGCATTCTCTGCTCTTTAATAATGCAAAAATACGATCGATTGATCATATATTTACTAATATTTTCTGTATTTATATGAAGCGAATGTAAAGTATCCTATTTTTATCATGAGAACATAAACAATTTTTATGGGCAAATTTTCTACCAGCATTTAAGTTTCATCAACGCTAAAATGTCTGTTGGGAAGAATGAAAGGATGGGTGAACGGGAAGAACCGTAAGTTTGCTGGAAGTGACAGTCGGCAATGTCGGACTTTACGATAATGTAGCAGGTAGTTGGATGGAGGAGATTACACAGCAACGCAGCATACCAGACCCGATCGAATACTTGTGCGAAGTCAAAAAAGCCTTCCGGTAATGCCGTTTTTCTCAAAGGTGGCGCCCATAACGTGTACAACGCGGTGGGATTGTTGAATTGTAGTTTTGGTGTCGGAATCAGAATTTCTCATCAGGGATAAAATGAATGAAATCCCTTACTGGATAACGACGTTTTAGGCGTTTTTCAAACAGCTTTCCCATCAAAGAAGAATGGTTCGGTAACACAGCTATGTTTCCGTTTTTGCACAACCCGAAAATTTTATGTCTTTCTCTATTGCTTGCTTTCTAATTTAGCAAAGAACCAAGCTTCACATGTCAATCAGGTTGTTCATTTTTCTCAGTTTTGTTGCCGATGCTTCAATAATATTTTCCACTGATAGAGATATTTTAATACATCATATTTCATTCTTTACCCACTTCGCTAATACTGCTGAACGTTATCTACTATTAATTTAATTAAAAGATTTCCATCCAATCTAAATTTATTCTTCAAAAATAAAATTGTTACGATAAACTTAATTTTCACGATAGTTAAAAGTTTGAGTTTTTTATTAAATACGTAGACAGAAAAATATCTCCATCTACAAGATTAACTCTTTTAAAGATGATTAAAGGAATAAAAAATGAAGACGGAGTGTACCAAGGGACGAAGGGGGTTCAAAAGAACTGGTTAAAAGGAGAAAAAGGTTAAAAGAAAAACCTTCAACTCTGTAGGTGCTTTTGCACAATACATATAAATTAACCCCTCTTCGAAGAAAAATTTAATGAGCACACGCCAAAGCCCATCGAAAGCTATACCGCCGGCGGTGCGGGTGAAAAACCAATAAAGGGACGATCCTCTTCCCTCCGCACCCCGTCCCGTCAATAATGAATGAGCCCCAGTTTTATCCTGCGGGTGTATTCAGGTCTAAATTGACACCCGGCGCTCCACAATAAGTAATTTAAACTTGGATATTTTGTTTTTACGCAACAAAGTAATTGAAGGTGTATTATAAATTGGGACTGTTCGGATATCCGACAATTCGCCCCTTACCCTTCAGTTGATAATTGGGGCTGGAAATGAATCATTAAACGCGCTGTTAGAACGAATTTGAAGCTATGAAAGCAGTATTGCGTTCCATTTTTTTTTCTTTTTTTTTCCTCTGTGGCTCGAGTCTGAAATTAATTAATGGCATGGGTGTAGGAGAGTAGGGTCTTTAGCCGCAGTCCAAACCGCTCCCTCTGTTAATTTTCATATTTAAATGTACGGTCATGATAGCAATAAAAGAGGGTAGCCCATCGGGAACACTTTGCTACACACATTGCAATCTACCAGTCGGTTTACCGCGTCGCATTCATCCCAAGCCGAACCCCTTTTATGCATAAAGGACAACGTCATTTTCTCTTTGTATTTTCGGCTTGTCCAATTACCTTGTTGGGGTCTTGATTTCTCAGAGGGGAAAACGACATTTACGTATGTCAACCCATTTATTCTAACCGGCCGAGTTGATCACGTTTGATTTTAGTCACCCCTAAAACATTAATCAGGGAATCCCTTATTTCATTGTTATCACAATTTTCATTAAACAGAAACTATATTAGTTTCATATTTTATAATAAAATATTAAATAAAGTAACAGTTAATCGTGAAATAAAGGTCATTTTCATTGGGTATATTTTTTTAAATTGAACATTATAATTAGAAATGACGATATGTATATATTAGGGATTTTCACGATCTTTGTGTTACCCTTGTTAACTCTGTTGGGTCCTGTTATATCTTTAAATGATGACGTAGACTTGTAAGAATCAGCTAGTTAACATTGCTCGATCTAACAGGCCAGGGCGAATGTTAGGTGTTGGGTCGAAAATGTAGTCACATTGCTATCCGTTAGGGCGTAGGTAGCCAACATGGCAGCCATGAATTTAACAGCTGTTTTTTGCGTTAGAATACCAGTTAGTTATGTCGGCACGATTTGAAGCTGTCATTTGGTAGTACTTTTCGAGTAGATCATTTTGAATTTCATCATTTTGAATGAACGAGTTGATTAATTTTGCTTTTTTACCAATTTTTGGAATCTTACAGTTTAACACAAAACATAACCATAACAGACAACTACAAGCTTTCAAGGAGTGTTATAGCTTTATTTTTGTTTCTACCAGTCGCCGCACTCAGCATTGCGGAAAAATTGGAGGGGCCTTCACGATCCTACTGGACGTTTCTCTATTCGAATTGACACGAGTTAACATCTTACAAACATTGTGAATACACCTATTATGTAAATGTATTAATTTCGAAGTGGCAATGGCTGTGTGACTAAAAAGGGCAAATCACGTAACAACAATTATTAGGGACAATCAAAGGCATTCGCTTTAAGACTAGATTAGGGACACTCCAACTGAGGAAATTCATCATAGTAATAAGTAAAGAACAATAATTCATGTTGCACAGGAGCTTTATAACCTAACATGTTGAACGATTATTTTCACTTTTTAATGCAACCGCGTCTTTTGTTTGCTAAATTTAACTGCAATGAAACAGAGATAAAAGTAATATAAGTTAAAAAATTAATTTGTTGTACATTATTGTTATAAATTTTTTTCAAAGTTGAATGCATCTTAAGTTATTTTTTTTCCGGACGGCTTGCTATCAGGACTATTTTTCACCACCTCGCGTATTAGTTATTTACTGCACATTTGTTCTTTTATGGATAAATTATAATTTTTAAAACTTACTTTATTGTCATTGTATTAGTTGTATAGTTTAAAGATGAGATGATGTATCGACCTGCTGTGGAACTACTTGGAAAAAACGATCTTCGATGAAGTCAAAACAGAACGGCAACACTTTAAGTTTTTGCCGAGCTTTCGACACGATTATATCGTCCTCATCAGGGCCTCTTTATTTTAGGAAAATATTGCAGATAGAACGTGTTATATCATTTAAAAAACCAAATTATAAAAACCATTATTTTTCTTGAGATGATTGTTGAAATATTTCTCTGACAACAAGAAACTGCATTTATAATGATATTATTTAAAATTAGGTGAAGCTCAGTATCTAAACCTTAACAATATGGAATTAATTAAAAACAATAGGAACAATACAATAAAACAACAATAAAATATAAATATAAATACATGCCTCTTTTTTTTACTAAAATTACTTTTTTTCTTAGGTACATTAGAATATCACAGTTAAGATTAATTAAGCTTTTTTTTTAAATTGTACTACATATAGTTGTTTTTGTAATTTTTTTTTTTAAATGATATAACATGTTCTAAGTGCAATATTTTCCTAAAGTAAGTAGGCCCTGATGATGACGATATAATCGTCGAAAGCTCGGCCAAAACAAAGAATTATCGTTCTGTTGTAACCTCATCGAAGATCCTTTTTTCCAAGTTGTATTTTTTTAATTTAAGTGCATTTTTGCACACATTGCGTTTAAGATGTGTATAATCGTTTGATTATAAAATAAAAATTAAATCATAAATGACGTTAAATACAGGAATTATTTTTTTAATGTAAACTTTATCCCGATTCTCGTGCAGTAAATCCTTAAAAACGAACAAAAAACTATTAATATTAATACATTTAATAAATGGTTTTTTTTGTACGTTTTGAAGGTTTTTACTGCACTGAGAATCGGGATAACAGAATTTTATAAATAAATAAAAGCGCATATCAAAAAGGTTTTGCAATGTTCAAAAGCTAAACAATCATTCATTCTTCCTAACTATTCGCATGTAAAGTCCGTAGAACATTCGTCGCAGATCGAGCAAACCGTATCACAGTCGTCAAAGCACGGTTTCCATAGATTTTTTTGCATTGTCCTTTGCCAGCAATTGAAAAAGCCATTTGGCCGTTATCTTGCCAGTTGTACACGGGTATTTCGCCAGAAAACCCACTTTTCATCACATGTGAAAACCTTTTAGTAAGATTTGATGTGAAATGAGATTTTTCAAGTTTCCACCTCACACTGTGGATTACTGGTGATTAATTACATTTTCCGTCTTCTCCATGACGTGTAGATAGATGGTAACTAAAAGTGTCTTTAGATACTTCAAACCTGTTGTAAGTAGGCAAGTACTTGTGGTACGATTTGATTGCACTTTGCACAAGAATCTCATAAATATTCATCTATGCGCGCCCAGAGCCTCCTTTTCATGGGGGTATAATCCACTGATAAATTTTTCAAAAAAACGTCAGTGTACTGGCGAACCTTATATAGAGAAACGTAGAATATTTATAAAGAAAGCTTGATAATACTCAACAAGATTTATTAATTTTGCGCAACATTAAACATAATTTGAACCGCTTCTGTTCTTGGAAGAAAAGGTACAAACTAAAGAGATTTCTGCGGTTTTCACTGTGTTCTAGTTTGTGGCTTTCTCCGTGACTTTTTTCTTCCGACGAAAGGACGATCAAACAAAACGACACCTCAAATACCGACACTAAACAGACCATACTCACATAGGTAAAGAAGCAGAGTGTAAACCACAAATGCAATCTGAAAACTCCTAAAACAGAACATTGACAAATCTAATCCACTTGAAAAATAACGCTTATGTTTTTATTTATTTAATGCGAATGTGTTATTTAAAGTTATTCTATTGTGCAGTGAATTGTTCGTTTAACCAAAATTGACTGAATTCAACCAAACGTATTCAAAATATAATGAAAAAGAACGATTAATTAATATTTCACGCTTTTGTTAAAAATAAAAATAGAATTTCTAAAACTTCAGCACTGGATTATGTATGAATGTAACTGCTACTGTATTATGTAAGCAATCCGAAACAAAGCTTTTCAAGATCTGTACAATCGATAAAAAAAAACATAACTATATTACTGTCGTACGTAAGGGTTGGTTAACGTCTACCTAGCTGTCAGGTATCTTGGAAGAAAGGTCATACCACTTTACAATGTATTTTTTTTTTTCAAATTATTACCAACTAAAATTTAATGGGATGAGCCAAAATTCGAATCCAAAACCGCGGGAATAGCGTCAGCCCGACGCCCTGACCACTCAGCTACCATGGTCCACAAGAGGAACCAATATGCAGACTTAACAAAATTACCGATTATATAAAATATCAAACGAAAATAACGAAATTGTTAGTTTCTAAAAAAAAAGCTGTAATAACAAAAGTAACCTAATAGTGACTAATTTTCAAAATATTAATTATGAATGAATACAGTGCGTGTTTAGCTCCAGGACACAATTGTTCAAGCTAATCTTTTTAGCATGCAAACGTTACGATTGGATATCATGAGTAGGGGTCAGAATTCAAAGGGTGTAACTAACATGCTAATAAATTTTTTTTTATGTTACTCGTTAAGCATGCGTGCCAACGCTGGGCAGGTTTTCGTAAACGTTAACAACCTTTCTGACTACAATGATGGATTATTGATTATTATTTTTGTTATTATATTTTATTTTAGGATTTTAACTTTATTAACGAAAGTTCCAAGTTGATATGTCAATAATGTGAACTCTCACATATGCTTGTGTGTAGATAATAGTTTTATACTTTTTCTCGAGACCAATCAATGCAATTTTAATAATGAATTAATGAATTAGAGAAGCAAATCAATACTAAACGAATAATGGACTGTGTAATTTTCAAACCCAACAATTTAACTTCAACTTTATAAGTACATTTCTTCAATTAATTACTTACGGATTGTAACGAGACATTTTCTAGTAATACTAGGTCGAAAAACGCTAGACTCGTTTACGAGCGTGCTCGCCAATGGAACCTAGAAGCCGAAAAGAAAGTAATTTACATAATTTTTTAAAAATTAGTTTCGGTTGTATTTTAAAGTAATTGTATATCTAGCGAATCCGAATGGGTTTTTTCAAAAACAATATTTTTGGCCTACTTTGCTGGTCGCGTTTATTTGTATTCGTAACTTTTTATATAGGTCCATTTACGTTTTCGCAGCCAATTGACCAAGTCACACCTTTCAATCAATTAATTATTCTTTCTAATTGGTTGAGATAAAAATGGCGAAAACGAGGGAAAATTCGAACGGTTGTGGGTTGAGATAGAGAGTTGGTGTGGATCGAAGTCACAATAGCTCAAGAGTAGAGCTGCGGCGTATTTAACCGAAGGTCGTGGGTTCTAATCCCACTCGTGACACTGACTTTTTTTATCTCAACCAAGACCTTAGAAAGAATAATTAACTGATTTTTATAGTCTAATCTCATTTTGTACAATCAGGTTCAATCGAATATTTAATACGTACACAAAACATATCAAAAAACCAAATTTGAAAATAATTTCACTTACCTAAAGTATTTGTTTCTAGGCTAAAGGGCTCACTGGCACGAAAGCCAATGCTATAAATTGTTGACCTAGTACCACGTAAAAAAAAATCTAGATCAGGTTCCCACGTTTGTAGACCATTTGTGAGTGTAAATTGTTCAATTATTTTTTCAGGACAGTTAATTGTTTGACGTTACATACCGGATCATTATAATCATTTTTGATCTTCTCCATTATATAATTCAAGATAAAATAAAGACAAATTTAATATTCTCAATGAAAGAATAACCTACGAGAAGATACTATTTCGTAGTCTGTTATATTAGTATATCCAAAGTTTTGGTTAACAATTGTCAGTAATAAAAAATTATATCAACAATATGCATTCGTAGGCTTATAGTTTAAATTAAATTATAGTTTAAATGACGTGTGCAATAAAAGCTCAAGTAAAATGGTCCAAACTACAAACTTTCTCGTCACAAGTTGCCAAGTTTTTAAACGAATCGGTCTTCCAAATCCTACAGAATTGTCCAAGAAAAGTCGACCCTATTGGCACCGCCGGATTAGTGAGAGCTCATCTGAGAATTAGCGGACGTGGATGAGAAACAAATCTCCTTAACCTCTTTGATTCCGGTCACGTACAGGATTGATCAGAGCTGATTACTCTCGTCCATGTGCGCCCTTGTAAATGGTCCATCGTCACAGCACACGTGGTCCTCGACCGACACTCATTAGTCAATGGGGAGGATATAAACGCCAGTCAACCACCCCTACCCGAGATAAATTATTTGATGCAGCCTTTACCCCCTATCACCACCGTTTATTTCCTGGGTTGTACTGCAGACTATGGAAGATTCTCCTCATTTTTTGTTTTTCTTGCTGTATGTGTTTTATTCTGGGTATTTACAATCATTAATGACTCTTAACATATTATATGGCAGTATGCCATTTGTACATGACTCCTCGTTGTTATACTTGTTAGTATTATATATATCTTAACACTTTCAACCCATATTAAGCAAAGCTTACATAAATAAATTATAAAGTAGCTCGCAAGAGAATGTAGCTACTATCTTATTTTCTCAACAATTTGCCGTCTACAACCAGTGCTCACACATTTAATCTATATTGGCATTAATAAAATATGCATGTGTTTGGGCTATCGGTGGAGGGAACAGTTTAGGCGTTGACACGGCGCTCATCAGTTTAAGGTCCTATGTTTGTTATACCCTTGTTGTTGAAATTCCCTTTTTTAAATAAAATAAAATAACTTTATAAAAAATAAAAAATAAACTAAACTGGAAAGTACCAAAAACAACAACATTACTATATCTTGACTAAACAGAAACGATTCCTTCATACTAAATACACTCTATATACGCACCATGTCTGCAACATTATTATCATCATTAGACACTTCAAGAGAGATTATTTAGGAAGTTTATAACTTGTGTTTAAGTACATCAGAACTTTAAGTAAACAAAGAAGCGATTGTTAGTTGTCAGTATCTCATAAGAGTAGGTACACGATTTTAACATTTCATACTTTAACATTTGCTTCTTGAAGAGACTATATATATATGCTGATGGTCTGTCGATATGAAATTACTATGCTAGAGGAATTTTAAGTAAAAAAAAATTATTAATAGTTAGTAAACCAGAAAAATTTCACTCATATCAATTCGTGATCACTAAATTTCGTCAATTATGCAAATAAATAGCGAGATTAGTTTTGTAATTCTTAAAAGTTA
>NW_019392708.1:785738-800738 GCF_000648675.2 Cimex lectularius
AGTACATTTTCGCAGGGATCATGGGAAAAGCAATATTTCTCCAAGATAAAATCAGGCTATACTTCTGGTGAGATAGGAATTTTTTCAGTGCTGTTTTTACCCACTTAAGTTTGGTAAGAATTCCCCTTTTAAAGTCGAAAAGTTTTAATAAAACGTTGCGAAATCGCCAGGAACACGATTAATTAATTACAAGTTGCTCATCTGCTTATGATGTGTTGTTTGAAAAGTTTAGTTTGATTCACAGCTAAAACTGCCAGAATTAAAGGTAGAAATAATACGGTCAGTTACAGATGGTTAATTTGTAATTGCAAATGGCAGGAAACAAAGTAACAACTATGAAGGAAAAAGATTAATTTTATTTGAAGATAAATTATTGTAGCTTTTTATAACAAAGACTTGCTTACATAATTTCCAACCAGAAAATAAAGCATGATGATTATGCATTACTGCAAATTATGAACTTCGTTTAATATCTATGAATATTTCATTATTTTAATGTATTTTGATTAATTGGTGCAAAAATTGAATATACTGCCAGTATTATTATAAACAATAACATGGATATGTTCGCCGCGTATATTAATAATTAATATATCACAATAAACACCCAACCTGATTGATTGAATCCATAAAATTTTAATAACCTAATTATAAATGTAATTGTTTATTTATTAACATTACGTGGTCCGTGACCGTTTATGTAAAGTATAAAAACAAAATTGGCCGCTTTCAACTTCACAGTAATAATTTAATGATCGTCGTATCGTTCTAATTCGAAATCAAAGTGCAGGGGAAAATAATGAATTTAAAGTCATTCAACGAATCGTGTCGCTCGTTACACTTTACGACCCACGTAATTAACAGAGTAAAAGCCTTTTTAATTTGGCAATATTGACATTTGCAACGCTAAAGAAAAGAGAAGAAAAATAAATCCCAATGTTTTCGCAAAGGAAAATTCAAGAGAAATGTTACATTTTAAGAAATTAACCTGTTATTGTACACCCTATTAAATCTTAAATTGTAACACTCATTACATAAAGAAACTAAGTGATTGTTTTAAGTAAGATAATATTGGATTTTTCTTTATTTTTCAAGATGAAAAGAAAGGAATTTTTCTTTCGAGTTGGTCACTTTTCATTTCCTAATCTGATCAGTAGTGACTAAACGCAAACACAGTTCTATCTCGAATTGAAATCGCAAATAGAAAAACTTTGAACAAGAAAAGCTGACAGGAGTTCAAAAGGACTAGTAATATTTTACGAAAGGGAAAAATTGCAGTCGATTCTTTTCCAGCCTTGTGGGTGGTTATGCGGTTCACTTGAATTGAATAAATCAAGACACCAGGTTTTTTTACGCAGCTTTCTCGTATTAAGAAAAAAATGATTGACAGGAAAATAGATCCGCCAAGAAAGAAACGAGCCTCACGTAAAGGTCTGTAAAGGGGTGAACAGGGAATTTCAAAGGGTTGATTTATGGGAAATTGCCAACGTGAATTCCATTGAGAACTTTTTATGCATGGTGTTTGGTTATCTACGAGAAGGGGGTCACAATACACTACGACCATTCGCAACATCCCTGTCCCCTTTACAGAATGCCCTTCTAAAATGACGGTTCGGCCCATAGAGATAGCACTCAACGTGTCCACTCTCGGGGTATAAGACCTGCCAATTTCGGATAATAGTGATATTTGCCCATTCGGGAATAACGACATCGTTGTCTTAACCATTTTATACAATCTGAAACGAAACGATGAATCAATCATAGCATATCCTTTCAATTGGCAAAAGGGATTTTTCTGACTCAATATGTTGACTTATGACTCTCTCTCTCTCTCTCTCTCTCTCTCTCTCTCTCTCTCTCTCTCTCTCTTTCTNTCACTCACTCATTCACTCACTCACTCACGCACGCACACACACACACACACACACGCACACGCACGCACGCACGCACGCACGCACGCACGCACGCACGTACACACACACACTTTAAAATTAAATGTTATTTTATACAATGCCTTTGTTTGTCACAAATCAGCCCTTAGTAACGTTAATGACAAAGTACAATTTCAAATCAACATTTAACCTACATGAGTCAAGAATATATCCGCAGATATCACTCGTTTTAGTAATACAATATTGTACTTTTATGTTTGTTATATAAATTTATGAAAATTAAATATTTTATTCTGTAAGAGTAGGTCGCGTGGCTATTGCCTTTAGAGAAATTTATGGGTATTGTCCAGAAATGACAAGAGTAAAGAAATGAGGTGTGAAATGAAGTGTGAGTTTTTACCCTAGATTCCGCAGCCTTTAATGAAAGGAATGTCCAAGTTAGTCGGTAATGTGCAGTTCGAAACATAAAATAGTGCGTTGTCGATAGATCTTAGTTTTGATTGCAAGGAGTTGATTCGGTAAAGGTTACGTTTCGTTGAACCACATAGATTAATAATGGGGTGATCGAGTTGCAAAATGAAAACAATTATCTACGTGTTACTCTGGACAAAACTATGTAATAACAAAAATACATCGGTGCTACAAAATGGTCACACATGTATTAATGGTGTCCAGAAGGATAGCAGGTTTAAACTGGGTTTGAAGACCAGATATTCTACTCTGCTCTACAACAGGAAGTTGAGACCGATATTGCGATTGTGTAGGCCATTAAATTCAAATAAAGAACAAATTAAGAGAATTCCCAAAAATACAGAAACTCGCGTGCATTTGTATCACGAGAGGGAAGAACATGTCGCAGAGCCTGTAAGGAGAAAATGTTAGGACTAATCCCCAACTACTAAATGACAACGAGAACAGATAGATAACTATTATTATCATCAACAAAGAAGCATCTCTAAACAGATAAAACTTAAATAGAAGGCCAAGAATATCCTAATGAAAGGATTTCCGACACTCATGGTTCCAACTAACTGTGCTATTGCACTTTCCGCAGAAGAAATGCTTTAGAACGTAAGATGTAATTGTAGAAGAAATACAACCACTAAAACCAGGCCAAATTATTAAGTACCTTGACGAATTGGGAATTGGTATAGGTACTTAAGCAACAGAAAGGGAGATTCAACAGATCTCCCAAGTCGCAGTATGTCAAATTCCCCTTAATATACAACTACATATACAACCTGTGGTTCAGTGCCTTATGTCCATGTAGTTTTGGTACGATTGTATATTGCTGTCAAGGGATAATTCAGTAAATTGTCAAGTAGAGGTTTAATTACAGATTAGAATCACCTTTTATCTTGTAGTCACCTGTCTAAATACATTTGTTAAGGGCCGCAAACTACCATGGTCATCGCTATCCCTCTTTTTCTTTGCTTAATCGTACTAATTTATTTTCCTGTTTCTCCAACTCAGTTATATCAGACCGAATCTCTCTCTATAATATTATATTCTCTCTCCACACTTCTCTTTCCTTCCCTGTACCTCAGGGCTGCCTATCTTGTGGATATTATAACAAACATAAATTAAAAAAATTAAAAAAGTAACAAGTTAAAACATGTTAGTCTCGTTGGCAATCATACTACCCAAACAAAATTGATTTTCCTCCTTTCGATAATTTTCGATAAGCCCTCCATTCGTGCTAATAAATACATTCTTATAAATAACACATAGCAAATTAGTGAACAACGTTTTCGATTGGAAAGGGATGAAAACTGTAAAGCCTACGTATCATATTTATTAATTCTAACTTAATATGCCAAAAAAAATCATTTTTATTTAAAGTGCGAAGAATAATATGACATGTAAAATTACTATCTGAAAATTTATATTATTGCGCAATAAGTTAAATGTAAGAAGAACTCGACTAAAAATGTAAACTTTATCAATACAAAAACAATTTTTTTCAAGAAAAACTGATATAATTAAGTACTGGCAGCTAATTAATGTTTATAAAAATGTATAAATATAGAACGAAATAAGTCCTTCCCTGACCTCATTATGCTGTATTAATTAAGGCATTAACCAAGCTGTCGCCATTACGAAATTAACTAACGCTGTTATTATGGAGGAGGCATTAACATTTCCATCTCTTTGGATAATGTCAATATTTCAACCCTGCTCAAATACGAATAAATGTACCATGAAAAATCGTCTTTCCCGTTTCAAAAACGGTAATTTGTTGTATCTAATTGAGAAAAGAGATTAATTAGTCTTTTATTTCAAACATGTAAATATTCAAAGCCTAAAGAATGTCCATCAAACTTGATTTGTATTTTTAAAAAATATGAACACATAATACTTCGTTTGTTACTAAGATTTTTTGCCATAATTTATGAAAAATTTCTTTTAAATTTTTATGAATAATGTAATAAGTATGAATAACATGGACATTATTTTAGCAATTTGATTAACATATTCGGATTGCCGCAGTATTTGATTAGAGTATGTCCCATTTGAAATTTGGGATAATTGGATATCAGCCGTGCCGAAGCTGTAATATTTACTAAACGTTGTTTATTATAATATATTAACATTTTTAAATTAATTATATTCAAACGTCGGAAATAAGTAGAGATGTCGTGAAACTAGTTATATTTTACTTTTTACAGTGAAACGTCTTGCAATGGGACAGTCATGGTGTTCTACAGAACTCAAAAGGTCATATCATGTAATAACCCTTAGCTGTCGGGATATATATGTACAGATTACTTAGTTGTGAGTTGAAGTTTTAAAATTTATGCTACCTAACGTTTTATTAAGTTTTGATTTATCAACTAATGTTCTTATACTAGGTTTCCCAAGTTTTTCGTAAGGACAAAATACTTCTTTTCTTTCCGCACAATCTTTGGCCTAAGGATCTTACCGAAGTTTACACGATATTAGTGTTAACTGAAGAAATTGTTATAGTTTACATTATGCTTTTTTGCCATAAACATATACTAATAGTTTATGTATTATTAATAAACATTTGTGTAAACAATAGTTATTAAAAAGACACATCACAGTAAATGACAGAGAGATAGATAGTAAATAACTTTCAATTAAATCGAGAAGCAATCAAGCAATAAAACTAACAAATAATGGTAAATATGTCTAAATCATTCATTAATTATGATCACTCTCATTCTTTGAGAATCACGGGGACACCGTCCTTTAGACGGTGATGATGATTATCGGGAAAAGATAGCGAGGAAAGTTGCTGAACCGGAGTATTAGATTAGGATTGGAGAGTGGTGAAAAAGAATGAAGAAAGAAAAAGAAAAAATGGGCCTTTACGTATGGTGCGGTTGGATTATATGGTCTCGATTTTGCGGAGATATGAAGATTGGGTTGTAGCCCTTGTTCTATGACGTTGTCGAGCATGGAGTTTTATGTGAGTATTTTTTTGTCGAGAAGAATTTTAATCGGATATGTAGTAATTTATTAAGTAATCAATATCATGGTTACAGCTCTTTTCTCTTAAGTCGTGTATTCCAGGTCAATTGCTTAATAGAGCTAAAATTAGCAGATGTTGGTTTTGGTAAAAGGTGATCATATATTAGAATATAATGGTGTCGGGATGGAAAGAGTTTTACGGGACGAAAGAATAGGGAAGATCTGCAATACATTATGAGAATAGCAACGGACTATAGAAGCTACCTTGGGGAACGCCCGCGCCCTGAGAGCCCTCGAAGAGTGATAAAATTCGATCTTCCCAAAAGCACCTGATAATCAGGTAGTACTTGAAGGGAGGAAAAAAGCAAGGATAGTATGTCCTTGGGTTTCCACATTAAACCTAGGCACCAAACTCGATCGAAGCATATTCTACTTCGAGAAAGACAGAACTCCTTCTCAAGTTTAAGGTCGTGGTTGGATTTACAGTATGCCTTCATATATACTACGATACATGCTATTCATTCATATTAAAAATGAAAAAAGGTAAAGGTTATTTTAATTTAAATACATAAATGTATTTTTATACACGAATGACAGGGCGCGGGGGGGTGAGCTTTCTTTGGTTATATTTTCACGGCGTTTACTCCCCCATTTTCTTTTTTTTTTAATTGCTTCATTTGAAACTATAATAAATATAGGTGCGCGCATGCAATTCAATTTATCTAGTGTTTTGATACATACAAAAGTAATGACGTTGTAGGCCATCCAAATTAAACAGACAGATAGACCTTATTTTCGCTCTTGAAATAAGAAGGCGTAGCTCAATTAATTTCCCCTTGGGCCGAAGCAAAGAACGTGCCTATAATTGGAAATTACCCTTTAGGAAGAGGGTCACATGTGCTTAAAAGCACCTGTAATATCAAGAGGCCCTCGTTAAGACCTAACGAGGCCGTCTCATAACTAGAAGTCCGCTAGGCTTCCCTTTGTAAAGTAACGTTATATATGGAATTAATTACAAACGGTTATTAGAACGGGGCATGGATGTCGAAATAATGATGGTCCATTATACAAGCTCCTTTTACGGCGTAATCCGCTCGTGCATTGAAACGAGTGTTGTATCTGTAAAAGCTTATAAGAGGAAAACATTCAAAAATTGACAATAAATCAAAATGGACCCGTATGTATTTGCAAGCAGTATTGATCTCCGAGAGACTGCTTACCCCCTCGTTTTCATCAGACTCCCTTCTGCAAACATCAACCGCTAAATACCTCCATCTTTGACAATTAGCATAATCTGTCAGAAATTCCTGAGTTTGTCGAGTTCCACGCCGCGAAGCCTCTCTGAAATAATTACACCCCACAAGGCTAATCTAACTCTTTAAATTATTGACTGTACGGTCAAGATTGAATTAAATTAGTTTAAAATATTGTGATTTCGTTTGGTTTTAACGGATTCAAGAACTATGTAGGTTAAATTTGAACAGATTAAGCTTAAATGTGTCAGACCTGAAAGATCACAAAATCAAAAGATATCTACTGAAGAAATACTTTATAAGGAAGGAAATACCCCAAAATCAAAGTTGAAAGCTGAGGGATAAACTTATTTGCACTATTTGATTTATATGTTTAATTATACATTTTTATTATAAAATTCCTAATGAGTAACTATTGTAAACTTATAGAAATAATTTTAGTTGAATTCAAAACCAAATTCTAAACATCGACACAGAACCACAAAGAAATTGTTGGAAATGGAAGCGAAACTTCCATCTATATAATACGGGCTCCAAAGGGCCTGCCGGCAACACGGCCCAATAAAATAATAAATCACTCATGAGATGACCGTTGGGAAATATAACAATATATGTGAAGATAAAATTGAAGATAATATACCAAGAACACATATTGTGTACAATCGTTATCATAATAATTAGTGTTTAAAAGTTTAAATAAGCTCTGACTTCTGTCCCATTCCTCAATATATATTTTGTTTTTAGCAGTTTTATAAATTGTCCATTTTTAATCCGGCTTGTTAGGTAGTTATCTTGACGTAGCGGTACTTGGTTCGAATCCTTGCAAAACCCATGACCTTTTAATTGATAATTGCATGAAAGAAATATTATAAAGTGAACAGATCCTTTATCCATGTCACTGAATGGGAAGGGGACTTTAAGCCTTCCAGTATGACATGAATTACAATACTTACTTTCCTTTCTGTTTTTACGTTCACCGGAAAAAGAGATATACACAACCCGAGCTTGGTTCAAAAAAGTGCACCGCGTAGGATCATTACTGTATATATCGGTCTTCAAACAATTTTCCTGGAACTAGAAGCCATGAATTGACGAATTATATAGGCCTTTTTGGTAATAAATAACTAGCACGCTTCATACTTCTTGATCAACCTACTTTCCCTAATGATCAAATTTTAAAGAGATCTTTTTTCACTGTACTTATCTTTCTGACGTTGCGCTGTTGACGTAAAAGTTACTGACAATTTGTTTATAATGAGGAGTCAAAACCTAAAACAGAAATTGACAAAAGGTTTGTTTTTATGTGCAAAGCAAAAGATGTTCACCAACACAGAACATGAATGACCCACCGTGGAAAGCCCCTGAGGAACCATACAGCACGGGGGAATACCTTTCTCCTGAGCGTTTCCATGTGAAATTAGGCCCATCTTTAGATTTAAGGCCAACTCTCACCTCATCTACAAAGAGAACTCATCCCTTATCTTCCAGTCTCTAATGCACATGTTCCCATGTGAATTGAAACCTGGACATTTTGTGAGTTGTAGTAAGAACAGGTCCATGGGCCGGGTGCCGGCCTCTGAGTTTATTTTCATTGAGCCTTCTTCTTACAGAGGAAATAAAAACATTTCGGACCGTTTTATCAGATTTCTTATTTCGTTCCCGTTATGCTGCGGTTTCATAAAACCTGATACCTAGACCTACGTTGACCATGTCCTGACCTTCTATTGTGAAGCCTTGTTTCTCTGAAACGCCGAAGAACCTTTTCTATTGTAGGGTGAATTACACTCAGTCTTTTGACGACTTCACGCTGGCTGTAACCTTACTAATGCTTTGACCCTGACACTATCATAGTCACTCAAATGCCTGACTGGAGCCATTGAAACCGGTTTAAGAAGAATAAAATATCAAATGAAATCCACGAACTGAAAGAGATCTTTAGCTGTAGCATGGAAGGGCACAATGCAACTTTTTGTACAAATGAGATTAATCAGAACACGAATAAACAAAGAGTGTGAACAAAGCATTATTTACTATTTATTTATTTTGACTACGCTAGGCTCCTAATTACCTATAACCAATGTGTAATGACAAAGGATTTAATTTTATAATAAATTAATTTTATTTTTTTATCTAAAATTTCTAGCATTGTATAAATTCATTTTTTCACATCCTACATGTATTTGTAAAATTAAAACAATGTTTATAAAAGTTTGAGCGCTGAAGATGATCTCAATAAAGATGGAAACGTTGGCTGGATAAAGAAAATGTTCTTCGCAAACCTACCTAACAATCATTGACTAACGGTCACTAAACACAAAATATTTATACTAAATAAATTGAATGGTGCGTTAAATTTGTCTATCAGTATATTTTTGGCCCCTGGGAATAAATCGTAAATCTAGACATAAACGGTTATTCGTGAAGTCATGCATCCACATTAATACTTTCGGACAATCGCCACGGAAGGATACGCTCCAGTGCTATACCTTCTTCGAAGGGAACCCAATTTCCTTCGTGATCGAATTTGGCCCGTCACCTCTTCTCCACCGTAAAAAAGGGAGTGTGAATATTTTATTTATATCTTCCCCGTGGCGTGGGGACTTTTCCGACTGGCCCTATGCATGCATCCATGATTAAGGGGCCGCTTTTGATACGTTTATGTGCCCTTCCGTGTTTCAGGATGAATTTAAATGAAGCGGAGAAGTGATTATAATCAGGCCAAAATGTAATAAAGGGGCAATGAAAAAGTTGACGAAGGAAGTCCTGGTAATTAGTTTTTAGGAAAATGAAATTGTAGAATATTATTCTCGAAATAGGCTGGGTCAGCACTTTTTTATTCCTTTACCTTACAGCAATACAAGGACGGCCTTCAAATTTGCAAAATAAAAGTTAATGAGAGCTTATTTGTTCCCCCTTAAATAACCTTTATACACTGATTCGGAAAAATGTACCTTCATATTTTTAAAGGGAAAAATACCTGCTGAAAATTGACAAAGCTGAAAAAAGTAACAGCTTTAATTATAACAAAAAGAAGATACATTTATTATTGGATACTTTGAATACCTTCGTGAATATCACAGCTAACAAATATCTAATAACATAATTTGTTTTAGTCGTGAGGAGCGATCAAGAATGAAGTAGTTTAGAAAAACACCTTTTTCATTTTTTGCCGACGTTTCGAACTTTATTCCGGTCACCTTCAGGGCATGGCTAAATTACAAAACATATGTTCATTGAAAAAATTCAATTTTAAATGTAAATATAAATTTTGAACCATGTATTTCAAACTTGAATGAAGTGTGGTCTTGGGGCGTCATATTGGTGTTATGAGAAAGTGCTGTGAAACGTGAATTTGGGTTCTGCTAGTGCAGGGCCAAGATAGTAGGGCCTAGCAGATATACTGATGGCACAGTTACTCACCACTGTTATCACATCAAAAACAAACAACATTAAACACTTTGAACAACTTTCATCCTCGCTTCCAATTCACACATGAAGTCGAAGCAGAAAACAAAACACCATTCATGAACAAACTCGTAATAAGACAAACAGATAGCACATTAATTACAGATTAGTACCAAAAATTATGAACAGTGATCGCTACGTCAATTCTATAATCACACCACCCCCTATATACAATATTAACACGTCGAAAGGATTATTACACAGAATCACATCTCTAAGTCATGAATCCTTTCACCCAAAAAATATTCAAACATACAAACAAATCTTACAAAATAACAACTACCGTGCAAACACAATAATCAGTATCATAAATAATTATAATCCAGCACTACACAAAACAACATTCTCCACAGAACACACAACATCATCAACACAATCACACAAAGAAAAACCAATATACATGTCCATTACATTCGTCCACACATTGTGATACAAATTAAGTAAATTTCACTCCTCAGAACTCATTAAAATAGCTTTTAAAACAATAAAACACTTTTCTCCAAAGTCAAAAACCCAACGCCAGCCAACAGCCTACCAATCTGAAATAATTTATAAAATTAATTGTAGGAACTGTCCTGCAACATACATTGGAACAATTTTGCAATATCTAGAAAAACGAAAAAAACAACGCATCTATAACTGTAAAACGCCAAAAGTCAATCACACAGCATTGGCCACACACCACTTTAAAAACAACACAACTTTGATTCAACTAAACACGGAAAAAATACAAATACAAACGCAAATTTTAAGGAATGGTTTACATTAACAGAGATACACACAAGATTAATTAGAGAACAGACATATACAAACTTAGCCGTAGCTATATGCCAACATCGTAAAGCAATAAACAATTCAACCTTATTTTTATATATTTCAATTAATTAGTCTTTTTATGTAAGGTCTTGGTTGAGATGAAAACGTTAGTGTCACGAGCGGTATTCGAACCCACCGAAGGTCGTGGCTAACTTTTTCAACTCTACCAACACCGTACATAAAAAGAATAATTAATTGAAATAAGTAGACGCTGAACATAAATTTCAAAACATAGATTAATACTTGTTTTTGTATTTTCCTTTCCTTCGTTATCGTCCTTAATAATTAACTTCCTTTCTAATGTGCATGCCGAATCACAAATCCAATCCAGAAATTCCCCATTCTCGACTTCCTTTGTGTTAAATAAAACCGCGTATGATCAAGGAAAATTTCCCAGATTTACCGCGTCCACCACCCTGTCATAATCAAATAAAAACACCAGAATACAAATTCACGTTTCACAACAATTTCACATAAAACCAATATGACGCCACAAGACCACACTTCATTCGAGTATGAAATACTTGGTTCAAAATTTATATTTACATCTTAAATTGGATTTTTTCCAATGAACATATGTTTTGTAATTTAGCCAGGCCCTGAAGATGACCCGAGTAAATGTCGAACGTCCGAAAAAAATATGAAAAAGGTGTTTTTGTATTTCTCCAAACCTCATTCTTGACCTCAACAAATTAAACATATATAATAAAATGTTAAACATTTTTAATAAAGTTGAAATTAACATTTGCTTGTATGCCCAAACGATATGAAGACATTATTAAAACTTTCTTTTCAAAATAAATAATGTTCATTTTTAATAAAAAATTGATCTCCAATATTTAATTATATTATCTATTAAAAATTATGACGACAATTATAAAGAAAACATGATTATTGTTACAGAATCGATTTGTTTGGATCAATCTGTTGGTATATGACCACGATATTTAACTTAGATTTATTCTAAAAGCATTTCTTTAAAGGATCTATGATAGAACGGAGGATTAATTTATAATTGGTCACATCCCTGATTATTGTTTATTACATTATGTCATATTATTATATTACATTTTTCATTATAATATTATATTATATGAAAAAAAATCAAATAACTCCTTTTTCTGTACTAAGTTAGATTGTTGCAAAACGAATATACGATAATCATCAAAAATCAAAAGGAATGATTGATTATTTAACAAAAACATATTTTACTGTTTCTATCTCAAGATACATTAAATTTTAAACAAAAATACCCATATACCATAATTATTATAATCTTTAAACGTAGTCTTAGAATGAGGCGTCTTACCATTTACTGAGAAAACACCACGGATTTTCATTTCGGGTAATTTGTTTTTGTCAACGGCAAGTGAAGGCGTTGATCTGGAACAATCTTAATGAACAAAGTAGTTCAATTAAGCGCAAATCGTCGTTATGTTTCGAATCGATCTAGGGCAAAACTCCAATATCCCCAATTGAAATCTTGGAAGCCTTTCTTGTGTTTTATAGAAAGTACAGAAAAAAATAAAAAAATAGAATGTTTTACCAATTAGGTCCATCCTTTTCCAAAATCACGTATTTGTATTTTAGAATTTAGAGCAAATTTGTGCGGACATAGTACCATGAAAAATCGCAAGGATTTGTTTTTGTACCTCTTCCTTTCAGTCAACTGTAGTTAGGCCCCTGGTACCAATTTTTTTCTATTTCCTTTAGTTTGTTCATTTGCAATGAATACATAATTTCGGGCGTCCAAGAATCACCAGTCTCATAGACTATTCGTTTTACTAAAATGCAAAAAATCTGGAAGCGCATTTCAACAGCTTCTTGCATTAAAAAACTTTTTTGTTGTATTCGAGGGATGTAAATTTTGGAGTCAATTGTTGAAAAAGAGTCACATCATAGATCAAGAAAACCTGTCAAAGGCGTTCTTCTAACGATAGAACTCAGTAGAGAGAAACTAGGGTTCCCTTTCAAATCAATCGTTGACTAGAGAGGGATGGAGAAAAGTTCTATGTTAAAAGTGTTGCCCCAACAGTCTAGTTGGCCCTGAAAGAACCTGAAGAAAATCTGAAAATCAAGACATTCAGTGCTGGAAGAGTGGAAGCAGTGACAATTGTAGGAAGGTCCATTACGTTCTAAAGTGACATATTTTGCCAGGAATGTATGAGTTGGTCGCAATCCAAGCGTTTAATGTCTCATTATATGAGTAGTATGAGTAGTATTTAGTGACCGTTAGTTAACGATTATTTGGAGATCCTGAAATGCTGGCTTGTGTGATGTAGGTTTAGAAAAAATTTCCTTTATTGGCCAATGTTTCGGTCTTTATTTAGATCCTATTCAGACTCAAAATGTGTTTTCTGTGTAGATGAGTGACTGTTGTATGTCGTGTTGCAAGTGTTAGAGAGTTAGTCTAACACTCGCACCCAACATCTTTGGATTGTGCACATACGTACAAGATGTGAAAATTAATTTATAAAATATATTCAATATAGAAATTTTAGGTTTATACAAAGTATTTATACTCACTCAAAGTGTGTGTTTTCTTTGTAGATGTTTCACGGTTATATGTTTCGTTGGGGGTGGTAAGTATGTTTATATATGTTTGATTTTGAAGGAGTGGGGAAAATAGTGGAGATAGAAATTCGTTTTTCTTTCAGGAATCGGTTGTTTGAGGTGAAAGGGGTCGACAATGGGAAAAAACGGTAATGGTTTGTCGTTTGGGCTTTTCAGGATTATTATAGACAGGATTATTAGGGAGAGGAAGGATAAATTGTTGTGGATTTAGATTATTAGAAATTGTTTGATGTATACATATGATGTATGTAATGATTGATTTATATTTTGTATTGTAGATTTTGTGTGCTATTGATATCGAATTTGATTTATAGCTTTAGCTGCAGCTGAGTTTACATGTGTATGTATGTTTAATAATAAACACGGCAAAAGGGGTACAGGCAGTGATCGGCAACATAAAACAATGTGTTGCTGAATGGCAAAGTGACAAGCCAGAAGTCCGAACATTAACCAGATCGAATACATTGGAGCAAATCTCAAAAGAAAGGTTCGACAAGAGATGAACCCTTAAAATGCTAAATACGTGGAAAACATAGCCTATGAATTTTCTACAAACATATTTCATGAATCTGCCAAAACGGATGGAAGCTTCCAGTAATGCCAGATAGGGCAACATTTCGTATAAATGCCATTTTAAAATTATAAGGATCATTCTGCGCAAATAAAAGAAAATCTGATTAATGATTTTTTCTAATAATTTATTCCAACTGAACATGTTAACCTTAGAAAAAACTATAGATGTTTATTTTATATGTCGTAGCCTTTTTGATTGGTTAAACACATGATGTTGCCGTAATACAAAATATCTTGGAGTGCTGGGATGTTTGACAGGTTGTATTTTGTCTCTTGAGAAAACTGTGTTGGTCCATTATTAGTCCAAATGAATAACGAAATTATTTTCTCATTTATCATTTTTTGAAGTCTGCTAGTGATCTGTACATTCCAACACATATTTGTAAAAACTCTAGAATATAATTTATTAATATTATGTATTGTACAGATACATGAAACTATTATTTTAACGTTAATAAGCCATCATACATAAAACTTTCTAAATCCCACGTATAAAATTTAAATATACGATCAACTTTTTTTTTTCATTTTACTTGCACATTTTACCATTCAATAGAAATTAAGAAATAAGACGAGTCTCGTTGATAACGATAATAAAATAAGTGCGGGGGATGCGTGGGATGGAATAAATTGATGTTTTTACATAATAAAGTTAAATATGGGTCCTTTTCAAATTTCGTTCTTAGGGTGTGAAAAAAACAAGCCTCAAGATAAACATATTGGTAGAAAACAATATTAATTTTCTTTTGTAAATAATCTTTTTTTTATGTTTTGTATATGTAGCTTCAATTCGTTGCAGTAAAGAATGTCATGACAGAAATGAGAAAATTTTTTCTTCCATTACAATATTTTTACGTTCATAAAGCGTAAAATACACAGTAAAAAATATTGTGATTTATAAGAATATTTCTCTAAATATGTGAAATTCTATTTTAAATGATATATTATATTTTTCTGTTATATGCGTTTATGTTTATATCGTGATTCAAACA